>NC_036851.1:1242442-1417707 GCF_002910315.2 Salvelinus sp. IW2-2015 | reverse complement strand
CGAGTAATAAGAACATCGAGATTCATTGTTTGGTGCGGGAGGGGACGCTAGGAGCGCAGCAGTACCGTCCCTCTTCTTAACAAAGAAAAACCCCGCTCCGGCGGGAGAGGAAGAAGGCACCACGGTACCGGCGTCGAGAGAAACAGACAGATAATCCTCGAGAGCCTTACGTTCGGAGCCGACAGAGAGTATAGTCTACCCCGAGGGGAGTGTCCCCGGAAGGAGATCAATACAACAATCATACGACCGGTGAGGAGGAAGAGAGTTGCTCTGGACCGACTGAAGACCGTGCGCAGATCATGATATTCCTCCGGCACTCCTGTCAAATCACCAGGTTCCTCCTGAGTAGAGGGGACAGAAGAAACAGGAGGAATAGCAGACATTAAACACTTCACATGACAAGAAACATTCCAGGATAGGATAGAATTACTAGACAATTAATAGAAGGATTATGACATACAAGCCAGGGATGACCCAAAACAACAGGTTGTAAAAGGTGAACGAAAAATCAAAAAGGAAATGGTCTCACTGTGGTTACCAGATACTGTGAGGGTTAAAGGTAGTGTCTCACATCTGATACTGGGAGAAAGACTACCATCTAAGGCGAACATGGGCGTGTGCTTCCCTAACTGTCTGAGAGGAATGTCATGTTTCCGAGCCCATGCTTCGTCCATAAAACAACCCTCAGCCCCAGAGTCTATCAAGGCCCTGCAGGAAGCAGCCGAACCGGTCCAGCGTAGATGGACCGACAAGGTAGTACAGGATCTTGATGGAGAGACCTGAGTAGTAGCGCTCACCAGTAGCCCTCCGCTTACTGATGAGCTCTGGCCTTTTACTGGACATGACATGACAAAATGTCCAGCAGAACCGCAATAGAGGCAAAGGCGGTTGGTGATTCTCCGTTCCCTCTCCTTAGTCGAGATGCGAATACCTCCCAGCTGCATGGGCTCAGTCTCTGAGCCGGTGGGAGGAGATGGTTTGAGATGCGGAGAGGGGAAACACCGTTAACGCGAGCTCTCTTCCACGAGCTCGGTGACGAAGATCTACCCGTCGTTCTATGCGGATGGCGAGTGCAATCAAAGAGTCCACGCTGGAAGGAAACCTCCGCGGAGAGAATCTCATCCTTAACCTCAGCGTGGAGTCCCTCCAGAAACGAGCGAGCAACGCCGGCTCGTTCCAGTCACTGGATGCAGCAAGAGTGCGAAACTCTATAGAGTAATCCGTTATGGATCGATCACCTTGACATAGGGAAGCCAGGGCCCTGGAAGCCTCCTTCCCAAAAACTGAACGATCAAAAACCCGTATCATCTCCTCTTTAAAGTTCTGATAAACGTTAGAACACTCAGCCCTTGCCTCCCAGAATAGCTGTGCCCCACTCCCGAGCCCGACCAGTAAGGAGTGATATGACGTAAGCGATCCGAGAGCTCTCTCTCTTGAGTATGTGTTGGGCTGGAGAGAGAACACAATATCACACTGGGTGAGAAAAGGAGCGACACTCAGTGGGCTGCCCAAGATAACATGTGGGTTATTAACCTAGGTTCCGGAGACTCGGAAGACCAGGAAGTAGCTGGTGGCACGAGACGAAGACTCTGAAACTGTCCTGACAGGTCGAGACCTGAGCGGCCAGGGTCTCAACGGCATGACGAGCAGCAGACAATTCCTGCTCGTGTCTGCCGAGCATTGCTCCCTGGAACTTGACGGCAGTGTTGAGAGAATCCGTAGTCGCTGGGTCCATCTTGGTCGGATTCTTCTGTTATGCTGGTGAATGAGGACCCAAAAGCACGTAATAGAAACAGAGTCTTTATTCCAGTATTAAACAAATAATGATTCTCCTGGATATTATCAATGGTAAATCCAAAACAGGAAACTGAAATCCTCTCGTCAATAGAGAGGAACGACTGGAGACGCGACCACAGACTGCAGGTCGCTTTAGGAAGCACAGGCCGTAGCTGACATAGACACCTGCTCACACGCAGCATCTGAAGAAGGCAAAAAACACGACAGGGCGGAACAAGGACACAGAACAGCAAACATCAAACAAGAATCCGACAAGGACAGAAGCGGAAAACAGAGGGAGAAATAGGGACTCTAATCAGAGGGCAAAATAGGGACAGGGCTTGCAAGAATTGAGTACGAGGCAGTTTAATTTGGAAATGTAAAAAAAAAAATAATGCTAACAGCTCCCCCTATTGACAAACATCCAATCACATTAACCATTACTCTCTCGTGGGTCACCTTCACTCTTGCGCAGACATTTAGAAACAAAACAAGACAATTTGAAAAGTGAGCCACGGGAATTTTGAGCAAGAATAAAGACGACTTTCGAGTTTTAAGTCATGTCTAAATAAAACAGATGCCATTAATAAGAAGGGGCTAGAAGTGTCTTATACGGTGAGCTACCACGTGGCTAGGACAGGCAAGCCCCATACTATTGTGGAGGGCTTAATTCTTCCTGCTACTGTGGATATGCCTGGAATAATGCTGGGGGAAAAGGCCAAAAAACTATACAGACAATGCCTTCATCAAACACTGTTTCACGATGAATCAGTGACAAGGCAGGAGATGTTTTGAAACAATTACTGTTTTGCAGCCAGTGAATTCTATGCGTTACAGCTGGATGAGTCAACAGATGTGGTGGGCCTGGCACAGCTCCTGGAATACAGTTGAAGACAAGGTTACATACACATTTCAACGCAGTTTTCACAATTCCTGACTTTAAATCCGAGTAAAAATTCAGTTATGTCAGTTAGGATCACCACTGTATTTTAAGAATGTGAAATTTCAGAATAATAGTAGATGAAAGAAATAATCTGAAATAAATCATTCCATGACATTCCCAGTGGGTCAGAAGTTGACATACACTCAATTACTATTTGGTAGCATTGTGTAACTTGGGTCAAACGTTTTGGGTAGCCTTCCACAAGCTTCCCACAATAAGTTGGGTGAATTCCGGCCCATTACTCCTGACAGAGCTGATGTAGGCCTCCTTGCTCGCACACGCATTTTCAGTTCTGGGTTTTGATGGCCACTCCAATACCTTGACTTTGTTGTCCTTAAGCCATTTCTCCACAACATTGGAAGTATGCTTGGGGTCATTGTCCATATGGAAAACCCATTTGACACCAAGCTTTAACTTCCTGACTAATGTCTTTATGTTGCTTCAATATATCCACATAATTTTCCTCCCTCAAGGTGCCATCTATTTTGGGAAGTGCACCAGTCCCTCCTGCAGCAAAGCACCCCCACAACATGATGCTGCCACCCCGATACTTCAAGTTTGGGATGGTGTTCGTTGGCTTGCAAGCATCCTCCTTTTTCCTCCAAACATAACGATGGTCATTATGGCCAAACAGTTCTATTTTTGTTTCATCAGACCTGAGGATATTTCTCCAAAAAGTACGAGTTTTGTCCCCATGTGCAGTTGCAAGCCGTGGTCTTTTTTTGGGGGGGGGGGGGGGGGGGGSGGCCTTTCATGTTATATCGATATAGGTCTCGTTTTACTGTGGATATAGATACTTTTGTACGTGTTTCCTCCAGCATCTTCACAAGGTCCTTTGCTGTTCTGTTCTTGATTTGCACTTTTTGCACGTTCATCTCTAGGAGACAGAATGCGTCTCCGTCCTGAGAGGTATGACGGCTGCGTGGTCCCATGGTGTTTATACTTGCGTACTATTGTTTGTACAGATGAAAGTGGTACCTTCAGGCATTTGGAAATTGCTACACTCAACTACACTCAACTACACTCAATAAAAGCTGAAATAAATAATTCTCGCACCTATTATTCTGACATTTCACATTCTTAAAATAAAGTGGTGATCCTAACTGACCTAAGACAGGGAATTTTGACTAGGATGAAATGTCAGGAATTGTGACAACTGAGTTGAGCTGTATTTGGCTGAGGTGTCTGTAAACTTCTGACTTCAACTGTGTGCATCCTTTCAAGCATACCCTTCTCATTAACCTGTGGTGAGTTCACAATTGTTGATGAACAAATGTTTTATATGTAAGATGGCTAAATAAAGAGCAAAATGATTTGTGCCCTAGTCCTATAAGTGTTATTTGTCACTTCCCACGAGCCGGGTTGTGAAACTCTCTCACTTTCTTGTGGACTATTAAAAAGGAAACCACTGCTCTTGGGCAATTCAGGTGGATGTTGGGCATTTTTAATGAAGAATGTGTTTTATTTCAGATTTTGTTTTGTGTTTGATTTTCATGTGTTGTGCAATTTGTGTAGTTTATTAATGTGTTCATACAGGGTTCATCTGCAAAAGAGACTTTTAGCATGACTCCCTGCTTAAATAAAGGTCAAATAATACACATTTATTTTTCTCTCTGAAAGCCAATAGGGAAGTGATCAGTGAGGGCCGGCTTGGTCATAATTTGTGGTAGCTAGGCCACAGGTGATGAAGATTAGTTGATGTGTGTTGAGATTCCAACAGGACTCTACAGGGGAAAGGCGTTGCTTTGGCTGCTGGTTAGCTCGAAGTGATCGAAGCAGTCCCTGATGCCTCGCTCAAAATCACCCCGAAAGCTAGAGTAAAGATTGTACGTTTTATTGATTTTGGAGGCAGACAGTTTCCTCTTAATATGGAGTGTTTATACCTGAGAGGTGAGGACACTTTGCACTAAATAAATATCGCACATACAACAATTACCTTTTTATTGGTGTTTATAAAGCCCTAAAAAATGCCACATAATGCGTCATTGGGCTTTTCATAAGCCTGCTTTGACATTATAACCAGATTGTGAGAGTGTACAGAGGTAATCACAAAGGCTTTAACCAATGGCTGAGTATAATCCAATGAAGGTGCCTTTCCCAACAACCCCAACAGTTTAACAACATTCAGAAAGTCGAAGTTGGAGGGTAACTCTGGACCATTAATTAAACTTTGTTTCTTACTTTCGCCCATTGCCGCGTCATTGATGAATAGTATTCTAAAATGCCTCTAAACAGGTGAGGCTTTTTTAGAAGAGGGGAAGATATGCGAAGTGATAAGGAAGAGTGCTTCTTGTGAAACAGAGGGTAAATTATTTTAGTTCATCCTGACCAAGCATACGTCTGTCAAAGCCTGTCAAAGCCTATCTTGACAAGTTGTTTGTCTTACAGGGGAGCACAGTCTTGAATGAATTACCGGATCCAGAGCAATAATGTTGGATTGTTTACTTCATTGTCTGTCTTACTCTAAATTGTGTTTGACAAGGGAATGAGATTAGAACCTGAATGTTTCATTCAGTCAGGACCTGTCAATCACATATGACACATACTGCAAAACATTGTGCTGCGGGCATGTAACAGAGACATTTACTCTGCAGATCTTCACTTACACTTAAGAAAACAGCCCTTTTAAATCTGAGAAAAAAAAGAGTACACCAACATCTACCCCTGCACCAGTGAAAAAAATTATGAGATGACTGTACTGCATGCAACCTGAGCAATAAAATTGGCAAACCCAATGACACAAGTGTTTATTTTAGTGTTTAACAACTGCATTCCACATGGGGCTGCAGCTGTACGTCATAGGAAAATGGAACTCACTGAGAACGGCCAGTTCTTCATAATCATTCGATGATGGAAGAAATACATAAACAGAAAAAATTTCAACTGAAAAGGATCTGTGGGTTTAAAACAAAACAGTACAGTGTTACACCCCGGATCTGGGAGAGAGCCTGTCGCAGCCCCTCGCTCAACTCTTTAAGCCCAGGAAGGACTATAAAGTGAATGATTCGAACACAATGTTTGTTTATAAGAACTGATCTAAGCTCATAATTACATTAACCTGATTAGGCAATGGCCACACCAGCTGGGACTGTTTTAAGTGATCAGCTAAAAGGAGGAAAATCTCCAGTTTTAATTCCTGGGCTAATAGGTTCGCTAGCCAAGCAGAAAGCCTGCTTAGAAATTCTTCAATTTATGGATGATTCTTTAGTGTGCCCCCCACCCCCACAGGGTCTGTTGGATCCCCACTTTGGTGGAACCCCTGAATATATTTTCAATAGTCAGGTCAAACCCATAGCTTTGACTAAGACCTGTCAGTGTTCTCTATGACTCGATTATAAAATGTGCTGCTTGGGCTCTGATTGAAAACTGGCTATTTTGTTTGGGTAAAATCAGACTTTATTCTAAAGTGGTGGACAAGAGGCCGCTTTGACTGCCATGGATATTCACAATGATACCTTTGCTTGGAGGGTATCTGCATGAAACTATCTCCGTGATCATGGCGCTGTTATCATAGCACTATTATAGTGGAAGTAATTTGAAATTATACCCTGCCTGAGACTTGTCACCTTGAGGATGTCCTCTTGGTCTAATGGCTAAGACTTTGGGTTGGGGAGGGGTAGCCTCTGCTCCAGGCTTCACTCACATTTTCTCGAAAGTCTGGGGAAATCCTATTGGAAAAGAACATAAGTGAAGTGTTGCTTGTCAGTGGCTACTGGCTGATTGGCTGTGGATAAATTATTAAACACCCTTTCCCTCCCTCTTCAGAAACGCTAATTATCCAGAGTAAGCTTATGTATGATGCTAAGGAAAGGTCTGGCTAAAAGGACACTGATTGACCTTTACTCTGGTAACCCTGAGGCCCAATCTGTATTAAAGGACATTCCATTTATTGTGAAATAAATTCTTCCCCTATGAAATCTGTCTTCCCCTAGACACCTGCACTTGTTTTTGCCTTTGTTCAAGGTCCCTGTCCTCTTGTTTAACCCTCCTGTTGTGTTCGTTTCATGTTAATTCATTCTGTTTTCGCGGTCTAAAATGACCTTATAGATGTATTTATAATCAGCTATCATCTAATGTTGTGTTAGATCTGTTATCCACTTGTTTTGAACTTCTATTTGCTATTTATGGCCTGTAGGCCGCAATGACCTGAACTCGTACAACTAGTTTTGAGTAAAAAAAGCATAATGTATGGATTATTTTGACTATAGCAAACATTGTGCTATTTATCACACACTACTTTCTCCTCTAATGCATCTTCGGTGTCAGTTTCCTGGCCTCTCCTCCTCACAAGTGTCATGAGCAAGAGCCTCACATACAGTATATCGTTTGGTCATTGTGCTGCCACAGAATGAATTGTGAGCAAGACCACAAAAGCTTTATATACCAGAGCTGCAGAAAAGTCCTAATATATTATTGAAACAATGTTGCGATTGTTTGAGAGTGCCAACAGGTGTGGTTCCCGTGTGGGAAAGATTCTATTGGGGAAAGGTTCCCGTGGGGGTTGCCATGAATGCCAAGAAGTGGAGTGAGGTGTATGTGTGCGCTCAAACACGCATGCATGTGGGGGTCTGGGAGAGGAAGTGTGTCCATCTGATGAATGGGAATGTGCCTGAACTCAATTTTATACACTAATTGTAGTCTCACCCATTAATTTCTAATGACCGGTCATTTTTGACCGGGAACACCACAGCTGTACAAAAGTTAAATAAAACACCCAACATTTTATGAAAATCAAATGTATTTTGTGTTCAGATGCCCTTGAGTGGACAAAGTCATGGAACCTTATGACAATCAGGTTAAATGAGAACTTGTAAATGGGTCCAATTCAATCGGAACACAGCAGGAGGGTTAATTGAAAGTGTTATCAGTCTCATATTACCCATCGTCTGCAATGATGCATGTATACGTCATTCAGAATGACTATATAATGTTGAGACTGAAGAATAATGTGTCTTTGAACACTTACGGCTTTTGAGCCATTTCGCTTCTTAGCCTTCTTTGCAGGTGCCTATTTTGGACAAATACATTTTCTGAAACTTGATAACTGCCATCTGAATTGTCTCCTTTTGCACCAAAATCTCGCCTCGAGTCCTTCAGTGGTGTCAGAAGTAGGATGCACAGAGCTTCTAAAGGACTTCTTTACAAGAGGAAGGTGATACAAATCACACTACCTAGAGATGTGCGGCGTAACAAATGTACTCGTCACATTTTAAGTTTCTGTAGAGCAAAACTGTCAATTTGAAATATTGTATTGAGTCTTTGTTAAACAAATGTGTTTATTTGTGTGTGCAATCTATGGTAACCGGCTTAGACATACAGAACTATACTGAACAAATTTTTTAAATGCAACATGTAAAGTGTTGCTCCCATGTTTCATGAGCTGAAATAAAAGAACCCAGAAAGGTTCCATATGCGCAAAAAGCGTATGTCTCAAATGTTGTGCACAAATTTGTGTACATCCCTGTTACTGAGCATTTCTCCTTTGCCAAAATAATTCGTCCATCTGATTAAACGGCATGATCATTACACAGGTGCATCTTGTGCTGGGGACAGTGAAAGGCCACTCTAAAATGTGCCGTTTTGTTACAACACAATGCCACAGATGCCTCAAGTTTTGAGGGAGCGTGCAATTGGCATGCTGACTGTAGGAATGTAAACCAGAGCTCTTGCCAGATATAATGTTTCTTTACAATAAGCCGCCTCTACCGGTTTATTTTACTAGAATTTGGTAGTACATCCAACCGTCCTCACAACCGCAGACCATGTGTAACTACATCAGCCCAGGACATCCAACATCCGGCTTCTACACCCCCCAGGCTGGGCCTGGCTCCCCAGTGGGTGGGACTGGCTCCCAAGTGTGTTGGCATAGTCCCACCCACTGGGGAGCTAGGCACAGCCAATGAGAAGAGAAATTCCCACAAGGGCTTAACTTCTAATTGGTCCCAATCCCGGATCCGGGAGCACCCCCCACGGTAAAAAAGCTGACTAGCATAGCCTAGCATAGCGTCACAAGTAAATACTAGCATCTAAATATCATTAAATCACAAGTCCAAGACACCAGATGAAAGATACAGATCTTGTGAATCCAGCCATCATTTCCGATTTTTAAAATGTTTTACAGGGAAAACACAATATGTATTTCTATTAGCTAACCACCATAGCAAAAGACACAACTTTTTTTTCTCCACCATTTTTTTCCTGCATAGGTAGCAATCACTAATTCGACTAAATAAAGATATAAATAGCCACTAACCAAGAAAAAACTTAATCAGATGACAGTCTGATAACATATTTATTGTATAGCATATGTTTTGTTAGAAAAATGTGCATATTTCAGGTATAAATCACAGTTCTACATTGCAGCTGCAATCTGAAATAGCGTTGATGCAGGCAGAATAATTACAGAGACCAACGTCAAATACCTAATTACTCATCATAAAACATTTCTGAAAAATACACAGCGTACAGCAAATGAAAGCCCAACATCTTGTGAATCCAGCCAATATGTCAGATTTTTTAAGTGTTTTACAGCGAAAACACAATATAGCATTATATTAGCTTACCACAATAGCCAGAAACACAACCGCATTTACCAGCAGCAAATGTTAGCGATCGTAACAATCCAGCAAAAGATATATAATTTGACTAACCTTGATAAACTTCATCAGATGACAGTCCTGTAACATCATATTACACAATGCATATAGGTTTTGTTCGAAAATGTGCATATTTAGCAGCACAAATCGTGGTTATACAATGTGATCAGTAGCARCATTTCATGCATTCTGGCCGGCGCCATCTTGRAGAGGCACCCAATCTAATCGATAAATAATCGTAAACTTGACTAAAAAATACAGGTTGGACAGCAAATGAAAGATGCATTAGTTATTAATGCAACCGCTGTGTTAGATTTTTTAAATTAACGTTACTAGACATACAGTGTGCGTTACAGCCAGACTAGTGCCGCAATTAATGGCGGACAAATCCTTTTACATTTTTCCACATAAATACGGAATAACATCATAAATAGCTCTTACTTTTGGATGAGCTTCCATCAGAATCTTGGGCAAGTTGTCCTTTGTCCAAAAGAATCGTTGCTCGGTTGTAAAACGTCCTCTTCAACTTTGGAACTAGCAGCTAACAATAGCTATGTGGCGCAGACATGCCCAAATSTTCAAAACGCAATACTAAGGAAATTCCGAAAATSKCAATATACTCGCATAAACTGATATAACTMGGTTTAAAATAACTTCGTTWTGATGTTTCTAACACCTATATCGAATTAAATTACAGACGGATATATCTAAGGCCGATAACTGAGCGTTTCAAAATGCCATCCTGAGGTCTTGCTTTGCGTCATGACGAACGTCGAAAAGAGAGCTCCCTCCATTCCTTGGGGCTTTATAAGGTCTGAGATCTGCCTAGAAACTCCATTCCAATTCTCATTGGTTACTGACATCCAGGGGAAGGCGCGTGCAGTTCATGTCGACCCATAGGATACATACAGAGCTTTAAACTGATCTGAGAACAGAGCCTCGTTTTCAGACCTTCGCAGTTCCTGTCATGAATTTCGCTGCAGAATGAGTTCTGTTTCACCCACAGACATAATTCAAACGGTTTTAGAAACTAGAGATTGTTTTCTATCCAATAGTAATAATAATATGCATATTGTACGAGCAAGAATTGAGTACGAGGCAGTTTAATTTGGGAACGATAAATGTCGAAGTTGAAACAGCACCCCCTATAGTGACGAGGTTTTAATGACATGCATAAATACTCCTCAGTTTCACCATGGCTGCACCTCTGCCTTGTCATGTGAAATCTATAGATTAGGGCCTAATTTATTTCAATTGACTAATTTCCTTATATGAACTGTAACTCAGTAAAATCGTTGAAATTGTTCCATGTTGCGTTTATATTTTTGTCCATTATAAACCAAATGTATTTTGTATAACTAGGGTAGCAATGGGAAAATGGGACCTGACAATGGGACAATGGCAATCTACCTAAATGAAGTTTTTACAAGGCACACCTGTTAATTGAAATGCATTCCAGGTGACTACCTCATGAAGCTGGCTGAAAGAACCCCAAGAGTGTTCCAAGCTGTCATCAAGGCAAAGGGTGTGCTACATTGAAGAATCTCAAATGTAAAATATATTTTGATATGTTTAACACTTTTTTTGGTTACTAAATCATTTCATAGTTTTGATGTCTTTAATATTATTCTACAATGTAAGAAATAAAGAAAAACCCCTCGAATGAGTAGGTGTTCAAACCTTTGACTGGTTCTATATATATTGTACAACCTGTAATTTCCCATTCTGTACAAGTTGTAACGTTCCATGAAACTGTTAGTGTGATATTGATGTGAAACTGTATTTTCCCACATTTTCCAACTTGAACTTGTGTATCTTATCTGTGTAGACATTCCTCCCCTGTGAAATGTGTCTCCCCCAGACACCTGCACTTGTTTTCTTCTCTGTTCAATGTCATTTTGTACCGTAAGATGGCAGCATATCAAGTCGTTTGTCTGTGACTAGATTTTTAACCTATTAATTTATGGTGGAGGAAATCCACAATTTCCTTGTGTAGTGCAAACAACTACTGTTTTGCTGGTGTAAAGATCGCGGGTCTCCCTCAACTCGGATACATTTTCTTTCTCTTTCTCTATTTGCACTTTACTTGAAGTTTACCATAGTAACCCTATCTCTGGCTGGCCTGGGTTCTATCCATTCTCAGCTTTCCCTCCGGAGTATCTCGTCCAAGCTGCTCCTCTTCGCTCTCCGCCTGTCTGTCAGAGGCAGCTCAACAATCCTCAACCCGTTCTCTCAATCGACCCCCCACACCCAATTTACTCACAAAGACTCAGACATACACAGTCTCTCTCCCCTTACCTTTCCTTGGCCTCTATTTCTTACATCTCTCAGAGAAAATGACAATGTTCATGGTATTGCTTTGTGCACTGACTTTACTGAACTCTGGAGAAAACTAAACAATGTTGCTGGGTGAGTACATTGTGCTCTCCCATCCATTAAACATTTTGTCTGTGGGGACTCGCTCTTTTTCACTGGGTCCGCTTGTCCAAGTGCCGATGCATTTGTGGCATGATGTGAAAAGTACGAACTTGTGTCACTACCAAAGTTTAATGGTTTCAAATGACTTTTGTATTGTCTGGAAACTCACTTGTAGAATTTGCTTGCAGTAGGTCTCTAAAAAAGAGAAGCTGTGCAAGGTTATTAAACAGAGGTGCCTAAGTGTTCTTTTGTTGCTATCAGGTAACGTGCAACCTGGCCCTGATATGCAATGTCTTCAAACCCCCACTGATTTTAAATCTAGATCTGGTTTGATATTTTTCACTTAAATGTACTGAACATTTATAGAACAAGAATAGACTGATGAATTTCAGAAGAAAGTCCTTTGTTTCTGGCCATTTTGAGCCTGTAATCGAACCCACAAATGCTGATGCTCCAGATACTCAACTAGTCTAAAGAAGGTCGGTTTGTTGCTTCTTTATTCAGAACAATAGTTTTCAGCTGTGCTAACATAATTTCAAAAGGGTTTTCTAATGACCGTTAGCTAACACAACATTCCATTGGAACACAGGAGTTGTGGTTGCTGATAATGGGCCTCTGTATGTATGGGCCTCTGTATGTATGTATATATATATGTATATATATGTATGTATATACTGTACTCTATATCATCTACAGCATCTTGCCATCTTGCCATCTTTATGTAATACATGTATCACTAGCCACTTTAAATTATGCCACTTTATGTTTATATACCCTACATTACTCATCTCATATGTATATACTGTACTCTATACCATCTACTGCATCTTGCCTATGCCGTTCTGTACCATCACTCATTCATATATCTTTATGTACATATTCTTTATCCCTTTACACTTGTGTGTATAAGGTAGTAGTTGTGGAATTGTTAGGTTAGATTACTCGTTGGTTATTACTGCATTGTCGGAACTAGAAGCACAAGCATTTCGCTACACTCGCATTAACATCTACTAACCATGTGTATGTGACAAAAAAAAAGAAGATTTGATTTGATTTGTATGCCTATGTAGATATTCCATAAAAAATCAAGTACAATAGTCATGTACAACATTAACAATGTCTACACTGTATTTCTGATCAATTTAATGTTATTTAATGGACAAAAATATGTCCTTTTCTTTCATAAACAAGGACATTTCTAAGTGACCCAAAACTTTTGAACGGTAGTGTATTTTTTTTTATTTAACCTTTATTTAACTATGGAAGTGAGTTAAGAACAAATTCTTATTTAAATTCTACCCTGGCAAAACCCAGATGATCACTGCTGGATGTGATACAGCCTGGATTCGAACCAGGGACTGTAGCGATACCTCTATGCACTGAGATGCAGTGCCTTAGACCGCTGCACCACTAAGGAGCCATGACCAATACATATATATATTGTTGTTTCTCTTGTTTTGTACTGTTCTGTAGTTTCGACCCAATGATTCGTCTGACAGACAAAGAACTTTGCGTCCTGCAGGCCCAGGATTGGATCAAAGTCTACTTTGTTCCAATATTTCTGTCATTCAGTGATATTTATTCCGATAGTAATTCGTTATGGATCCATAACGAAATAAACATCTGCATTTTGAAAGAGTATTTTTATCATTATTTTATTAACGAAAGCATAAAGATGTTGATGAAGAAGCCACATTTGCATCGGGATCCATCCCAGTTGGTATTCTGTGGAACCATGTGTTTTTTCGGTGTGGCCTGTTGTCCAGCCCTTTGTCCACTGATCTCCACGGATGGTTGTCGGCATGATTGTACGGTCTGCAAAAACACATTCACGTTTTTAGTACACAATTCTCAATTTTATTACACAGTATGCCAACACATTGAAAGGCTATATACCTTTTTTTTAAAGTATATACACTGAAACCAAAATACCTTTTAGTTTTGGTGATCCTCTCAGCTCCGACTCATTTTCAAGTCCTCTGGTGTTTACAGTCCTAACCCTGGAACGGGTAGCACCATAGAAAGAAAGTCCTACAACACCTAAGGTAGACCTACAGTTTTATCTACAAATATTTTTTTAATCTCTACATGATGGTATCCTGATTTTAAACCCAATCAAACTTATTTGGCGTCAACTGAAAACATTAATCCGTAACTCTGCCTAGCCAACAGTACAAGCGAAGATGAACTGTTGAAGGCCATCAAGACATTTTGGCCTGAGAAATTGACAATATAATTTAACAGGTTGCTGTTTAAATTATCTCTCTAAAAGGATGCATTATGAAAGGAAAATGACATGCGCTAGAGACGGTGGTAATATTTTTATTTTTAGAGATTATAGTACATTACATCCAGGTCAGGATAACCAATAATATACAAAAGGCACTAACCCTAACTCTCTTTTTTTAAGTGTTCATAGGTCTAGGTCTATATATTCCTGGTGTTTTTTAACAAACATTGCTTATTTTAGTTAAGCACGGTCTGTGAAGAACATTTATTTGGGGGAACAATACTACAGCCTCTTACTACCCACAACTTCGATTGTAGCCTTGTTTTATCATGCAATAATTAATACCAATGTTTAATTATGATCATGGTCTGTGCCTTCAGATTAGCCTACAGGTAATAAAACAAGCCCTTGCAATTGTTGACAAGCATATATTCAGTTCATGATTAATATTTGATTCAGTGATTTAACTTCTCTAGGATAGGTGGGACGGTAGCGTCCCACTTGGCCAAAAGCCAGAAGAAATGTAGCGCGCCAAATTCCAATATATTACTATAAAAATCTATCTTTCATGAAATCACACATGAAAGACACCAAATTAAAGCTACACATGTTGTGAATCCAGCCAACATGTCTGATTTCAAAAAGGATTTACGGGGAAAGCACACCAAACAATTATATTAGCTCAGTACATAGCCACAGAAAAACACAGCCATTTTCCCAGCAAAAGATAGTAGTCACAAAAAGCAGAAATAGATGACATCAGATGACACTCATAGGACATCATAATACACAATACATTTATGTTTTGTTCGATAATGTGCATATTTATATCCACAAATCTCGGTTTACATTGGCGCCATGTTCAGAAATGCCTCCAAAATATCCGGAGTAATTACAGAGAGCCACGTCAAATAACAGAAATACTCCTCATAAACTTTGATGAAAGATACATGTTTTACATATAATTAAAGATACACGTGTTCTTAATGCAACCGCTGTGTCAGATTTTTTTTTTTAATTACGTAAAAAGCACACCATGCAATAATCTGAGATGGCGCTCAGATTTAACAACATTTCTCCGCCATGTTGGAGTCAACAGAAATACGAAATTACATCATAAATATTCCCTTACCTTTGATTATCTTCATCAGAATGCAGTGCCAGGAATCCTAGTTCCACAATAAATCGTTGTTTTGTTCGATAATGTCCATTACTTATGTCCAATTAGCTAATGTTGCTAGCATGTGTAGTACACGTGTCCAAACGCTCGCGCAGATGCAGGCAAACGTCAGACGAAAACTTCAAAAAGTTATATTCCAGGTCGAATAAACTGGTCAAAATTAGTAGAGAATCAATCTTCAGGATGTTGTTATCATTTATATCCAATAACGTTCCAACCGAAGCATTCTTTCATGTCTGTATAAGTAATGGAACGCAAGGCGACAACATGAGGAAAGCGCATGACCAAGAACTGGCAATCTGCCAGACCACTGACTCATTCCCCTCCCATCCAGTCCCACAACACAGCATAAACTTCATTCCATGTTCTACTGACTGTTGACATCTAGTGGAAGGCGTATGAAGTGCAAACAGATCCATATATTACAGGGAACTGAATAGGCGATGACTTTAACAACGACCACTCTCAGAATTTTCACTTCCTGTTTGGATTTTTTCTCAGGTTTTTGCCTGCCATATGAGTTCTGTTATACTCACAGACATCATTCAAACAGTTTTAGAAACTTCAGAGTGTTTTCTATCCAATAGTAATAATAATATGCATATATTAGCATCTGGGACAGAGTATGAGGCAGTTCACTATGGGCACGCAATTCACCCAAAAGTGAAAATGCTGCCCCCTATATCAAAGAAGTTAAATTACAACACCATTCTCAGAAGGGTCCTCCATTCATGTTGAATACATCAGAAACTCAGATTTTAGGCAATAACATATGACCCAATGCTATTGAAATGACAAAGAAATTCCGCAAATAACCCAAGCGTAATGGTAATCTTAATAATCTGTCATCTTAACATCTGGCACATAATAACGACACAATTACCAGAAAATAGCCTTAAAGTTCGCTCAAGTGTTTCTTTGCAAAGATATTCACATGCGCAAAGGGGACTTTTTCAGAATCATAGCAGTCAAACAAATCCATAATTTTAGTCAAACGACATCCACTGAATTAAAACCAGATCTTGCGCCTTTTAATAAAAGTGGATTATGTTTTCTCATACAACATATTTAAATTACTTTACTACATCACATTTATAATTAGTTTGATGGAAACCCTAATTTGGCTTTCTACGACATTATATATTACGTCAACATTCCACATTAATTCACTGTAACTCTATTGGAAAAAAGTTTATACGATAATTAATGCAACCTCTTATACTGCAGATTTTCTTAATTTTCAGGCCTTATGGGCAGTTTTATTTTAAATGTAGTACCTGGATGGAGAAAATCCCATAAGCGTTTTATAGTTACATCGTTTTGGGTGCACAAGTTAGTATATTAGTATCATGACTTCATCAAATCTGTAGTAATAGATTATACACATATACAATTTGTCACATGTTCATATCTTCACAGAATCCATATAGAATGTTAGAAATTCTTAGGTACAACCAAACCATTTGCATTTTCAACGACTCTCCGTCGCCCTACTCCCAGCGGGAGAAAAAAACAAAAGTGTGTCACCTGCACTATAGTTCCTCGTTCAATACATTAACCTCACCAGTCCTACTGTGATCAACCCAGTACCACAGATCTGGACTTTTGGTAGCCCGCAACTGACTAATTAACAATCATGTCCAAGGATACCTCACTTAAGAACACTCTTATCAGCTCAACTCAGTCCTGCTATTCTTCAGATTCCCATATCAGAATCCTATCTAGCCTAACTTATTGCACAGAAGTCCAATAGCAGTCTCCAACGTGAATCTATGTTTCAACGAGAGAACCTACAAATTATTAGAGCAGTTACAATGCAGGTAAAGTAGTCTGCAGCTGTAGACTAATCTAAAATCAGAGCCAGCAGTCCTACAACTCCTCCCCATCTTACTACGGCTCAATTTAAAATGGCCGCCAGTGGAGTGTGAAAGGCGCTAATGTAA
Organism: Salvelinus sp. IW2-2015; assembly: GCF_002910315.2. Lineage (NCBI taxonomy): Eukaryota > Metazoa > Chordata > Actinopteri > Salmoniformes > Salmonidae > Salvelinus > Salvelinus sp. IW2-2015. Next base: position 1,400,621 of record NC_036851.1, on the reverse strand, counting down.
TCAGTCATCTGCCTCTGCACTAGAGCAGAATAAATTAAGTTGCAGCAGTAAGGGAAAGTGGCTAGACCCCAGTTATACAGCACATGCACAACCCCCTTTGCTAACTCCCTTGTTAGCAGTCATCACTTCAGAGCAGGTGTCCCATCACAACTTAGCGGTGACTCGCAAGCGCTCTGAAAGATGTTCTATCTTTCAACCTCTTTCTTGTAGCTGCCACTTTCACTAAACACCTCCGATTGCAAGGGGTTCTTGCAGGTCCAAAAATGAAACAAAGACATCAGTCATGTGTGCCTGCTCCCAGCCTCCTAAACTCCTCTCTCTCTAAAGCTCTCTCCTTCCCTCTCTTTTCTCCTTCTTTCCCTCTCTCTGTCACCCACTTGCTCCCTCTCTCCCACTCTCTTGCTGACTAGGGCTTTATTGTGCTGGTCGCCATCTGTTTTCTATTGCTAGAGCTGAGAAGCCCAGTATGGACCCTGTGAGGGAGTCACAACAGCCCAGGACCCAAAGAGATGGAGAATAGAGGAGCCCTGCAAGCAGGTGTGGAATAGCGTGGCAGCACAGGGGCTTCGAAGGGCCTGGAGGGCTCCCCCATATGTACAAATTGTATCACCTCATCACTAACACATAACACAGTGAACTAGGGAGAGATGGAATGGTGGTGCAAGGGCCTACAGTGGACAGTAACCCATGTGATTTAAACACCATCATCATAGGAATGTCGCTGTTCACAACTAAATCGGAAGAGGCAACACACATTTGTTGAGCATTTTACAGACTGTACAGTTACTCTGTATGGGGTGAAACAGTCAAATGCCGCAAGAGGCAAGAACATCCCCTCTGTCTTGCCTCTTGTTGCCCACTGAAGTTTTTTGGGTTGCTGTCCTCGCTCCAAGGGGGATTCTCGCTCCAAGAGGTTGACTACAGAGCTGCAGGTAGCCTAGCGGTTAAGAGTGCTGGGCCAGTAACCGAAAGGTAGTTGGTTCAAATCCCTGAGCTGGCAAGGTAGAAAAATCTGCCGTTCTGCCCTTGAGCAAGGCAGTTAACCCCCAACAACAACTTCGCCCCAGGTGCCGATGATGTAGATTAAGGCAACCCCCTGCAGAGGTTGGGTTAAATGTGGAAGACACATTTTGGTTGAATGCATTCAGTTATATAACTGACTAGGTTTCCCCTACTGATTGTTTTGAATGGGCATGAAGAAGATGCCGGTTGCCATGGTGTGTGTGAGGCTCCCATAGTGCCGTGCTGTGGGTTGGTGATGATGGATGCCCACTGAAAGAGATAAAGTGTCGACAGGCCCGGATCCGAGCAGCCTTAGACCTGGGTGTCTCACCTGCTGGGTGGGCTTTATCAATCAGCTAAACTGAGTTAATAGGAGGAACCCTTAGATTCTTGCCCAAAATAGGACGTCAGTGCCTTGGGGAGTCTGTGTGTGTGTGTATATGTGCATATGTGTGTCACAGGAGGTTGGTGGCACCTTAATTGGGGAGGAAGGTGGAAGTGGAAGTGGCTGGAGTGTAATAAAAGAAATGGTATCAAATACAACAAACACATAATTTAATGCCATTCTATTTGCTCTGTTCCAGTCATTATTACAAGCCATTCTCCCCTCAGCAGGATCCACTAGTGTGTAAGTGTGTGTGTGTGGTGTGTGTGTGGATGTGTGTGTGTGTGTGTGTGTGTGTGTGTGTGTGTGTGTGTGTGTGTGTGAGGGTGAAGCTTTCAAATTTTTGTCGTGACTTTCACCTGATTCACAGTATGAGAAGTGAAAGTCAGAAGTCTGACTTTTACATTCATTGCTGTAATCACATCCCGGTATGAGTGTCATGTTGTCCTAAAGAAATGCCTCCACAGGAAAGTCAGACTCCAACTCCATTAAGGCCTTCTAACACAACCCATCTGCTGTCTGTGAATACAACTCGATACACCCAACTTTTTTTTTTTAATACATATTCAGGGCCTAAAATATGCTTTTTGGTCTACCAGCCACTGTGGCAGGTAGAATTAAGAATCTTACAGCCACTCAGATTTTTTAACAACCAAAATACATTTTCTCCACTAAAATTACACCAACAAAACACAAAAAAATGGATGGGCATGCTTTGTAATGTTTCTAAAACAATAAAGATCTTACTAGTAAGAAGAAATATGGCATATTGTTTAATTAATTTCATTACATTTTTTGTGACCTGAGTCTTTTAACCAAAATATCACAGATGAGACAAAAATGTTCATCTGCCACTTCAAGGGTCCAGTATTCTTTTTGATACTGTCGCAAAGCTAACTAAAAAGCAGCATTCCCCAAGTGAGGATGGCTTTCACTTCAGCAGTAATACATTCATGAACTTCTTATAGGAAAAGATCATTATCATTAGAAAGCAAATTACGGACTCCTCTTTAAATCTGCGTATTCCTCCGAAGCTCAGCTGTCCTGAGTCTTCCTCAAGGTTCCGTTTTAGGACCACTATTATTTTACCTCTTGGGGATGTCATTCGAAAACATAATGTTAACTTTCACTGCTATGCGGATGACACACAGCTGTACATTTCAATGAAACATAGTGAAGCCCCAAAATTGCCCTCGCTAGAAGCCTGTGTTTCAGACATAAGGAGGTGGATGGCTGCAAACGTTCTACTTTTAAACTCGGACAAAACAGAGATGCTTGTTCTAGGTCCCAAGATACAAAGAGATCTTCTGTTGAATCTGACAATTAATCTTTATGGTTGTAAAGTCGTCTCAAATAAAACTGTGAAGGACCTCGGCGTTACTCTGGACCCTGATCTCTCTTTTGACGAACATATCAAGACTGTTTCAAGGACAGCTTTTTTCCATMTACGTAACATTGCAAAAATCTGAAACTTTCTGTCCAAAAATGATGCAGAAAATTTCATCCATGCTTTTGTTACTTCTAGGTTAGACTACTGCAATGCTCTACTTTCCGGCTACCCAGATAAAGCACTAAATAAACTTCAGTTAGTGCTAAATACGGCTGCTAGAATCCTGACTAGAACCAAAAATGTTTTTATCATATTACTCCAGTGCTAGCCTCCCTACACTGGCTTCCTGTTAAGGCAAGGGCTGATTTCAAGGTGTTACTGCTAGCCTACAAGGCATTACATGGGCTTGCTCCTACCTATCTTTCCGATTTGGTCCTGCCGTACATACCTACACGTACGCTACGGTCACAAGACGCAGGCCTCCTAATTGTCCCTAGAATTTCTAAGCAAACAGCTGGAGGCAGGGCTTTCTCTTATAGATCTTCATTTTTATGGAATGGTCTGCCTACCCATGTGAGAGACGCAGACTCGGTCTCAACTTTTAAGTCTTTACTGAAGACTCATCTCTTCAGTGTGTCAWATTATTGAGTGTAGTCTGGCCCAGGAGTGTGAAGGTGAACGGAAAGGCTCTGGAGCAACGAACCGCCCTTGCTGTCTCTGCCTGGCCGGTTCCYCTCTCTCCACTGGGATTCTCTGCCTCTAACCCTATTACAGGGGCTGAGTCACTGGCTTACTGGTGCTCTTTCATGCCGTCCCTAGGAGGGGTGTGTCACCTGAGTGGGTTGAGTTACTGACGTGATCTTCCTGTCTGGATTGGCGCCTCCCCTTGGGTTGTGCCGTGGCGGAGATCTTTGTGGGCTATACTCGGCCTTGTCTCAGGATGGTAAGTTGGTGGTTGAAGATATCCCTCTAGTGGTGTGGGGGCTGTGCTTTGGCAATGTGGGTGGGGTTATATCCTTCCTGTTTTGCCCTGTCTGGGGGTATCATCGGATGGGGCCACAGTGTCTCCTGACCCCTCCTGTCTCAGCCTCCAGTATTTATGCTGCAGTAGTTTGTGTCGGGGGGCTAGGGTCAGTCTGTTATATCTGGAGTATTTCTCCTGTCTTGTCCGGTGTCCTGTGTGAATTTAAGTATGCTCTCTCTAATTCTCTCTTTCTCTCTTTCTTTCTCTCTCTCGGAGGACCTGAGCCCTAGGACCATGCCTCAGGACTACCTGGCATGATGACTCCTTGTTGTCCCCAGTCCACCTGGCCGTGCTGCTGCTCCAGTTTCAACTGTTTTGCCTGTGGCTATGGAACCCTGACCTGCTCACTGTGATTACTATTATTTGACCGTGCTGGTCATTTATGAACATTTGAACATCTTGGCCATGTTCTGTTATAATCTCCACCCGGCACAGCCAGAAGAGGACTGGCCACCCCTCATAGCCTGGTTCCTCTCTAGGTTTCTTCCTAGGTTTTGGCCTTTCTAGGGAGTTTTTCCTAGCCACCGTGCTTCTACACCTGCATTGCTTGCTGTTTGGGGTTTTAGGCTGGGTTTCTGTACAGCACTTTGATATATCAGCTGATGTAAGAAGGGCTATATAAATACATTTGATAATAAATAATTATTTGGTCCTCAAATATATAAAAATTGTAGCAGTAGGGCTGGCGCAACACAGGACAAATGAAAAACACAAAAAAACATCCCTCCCCTGTCCACTTCCCCAAACGAAGTGGAATATAAGTTCCCCCATAGACACTGTGGAACTGCTAGACACTACAGGGAGACATAAGCTAGCTAACCAATTTCTAATAAAAATAAATTAGCATACCTTCAGGTGGTACGACTGGGCCCCCTCACCTTTATGTCTATAATAATTGCTCTTATAAAATAACTGAATTGAGCCAAACAATGTAGTCAATATGTCCCTACTGAAACAGGGAAACCGGTCAGGTGCAGTCTTACCCGCCTGTAGGACTATGACCACGCTGTCATATCTAAAATGGCAGGACAATCGGAACTACCTATCACGGTGAACTGCTACTCGGGACGGCCCTATCGGTCCTAGGCGTCGGTGGCTATAGTAGTAATCCTGTCAATGACTCGGCATCCTGTGGTTTTTCGAACACCTTCTCTACCATACCATGGGTAAGAGTCAGTCGAGCAGGGAAGAGGAGGCCTGGTGCTGCTTGGTTACCTCAGCAGTGTAGTTTAGGTATATGTTAATCCTGGCCCCGTTGAAGGACAGGGGCAATTGCTGGCGGGACAAGCACAGACTCTTTTCCTTCTCGGGTCGTGGTGTATTTTGGCAATCATGACACAGGGCCGCGTAGCGAAGATGCGGTGCGCTCAGTCCACTTTTAGGCCTTGGGGGAAATTGTCAATCCCTAACAGTTTTGGTCTGCCCTTCTTATTTTTTTCTTCCAGGCCTGTGATTTTGATATTCGAACGCCTTGAACGTCCCTCAAGGTCAATTATCTTGAGTTTTATAGCTTTGTTTGATGTTAGTAGCTTTTCATACTGTCCCTCGAGGGTGGTGATGTGTGTCTCGTGGTCACCTGCGTTTCCTTCCAGGTCAATAATGTGGGTTGTATGGTCAGCCAGGGAGGTTTGCACTGATTGTAAGGATTAGTCTAGATGATTAAATCGAAGGTTCATGTCCTCTTCCATTTTCTTGATAGCTGATAATATAATAGTCGGTGAAGGCTCCGAGTCAGGGTTAGCATCCTCATCTTGTGCTGTGGTGGGGACTTTGCAATCTTTCTTGCCAGTTGTTTTTGGATTAATTAGTTTCCCCTTGGCCATGTTTCTCATAGAGTTGTTCATTGTAGCAGTTTGGCAGGGCAAAAGTAGAATTTAAGTCAAATTTAAGCAAGGGTGAGGAAGAGGTAGTTGGAAAAGCATCTACTCCATGTGGTGCTCACTAGCGCCCCCCCCCCTCCTAGACATCCTTGATAGAGTCAGGTAAAGAGCTTATTTTTCTTCTTAAAGGGGCAGTGTTGTATTTTGAGACAGACTTGAATAAGACAAGTGGATAAACAGGTTAATGTCAAGCCGTGTCTTGACGGCTTACATTCTCATGGAATGTAGGCCTACATTGAACACTGGCTGCAACTGTAGGCTGAATGATAGAACAGCTATTTCCATATCAAAATGTTATGGGATTCCTTTTCTCCATTGCTGTTGATGGTAGGCCACTCTGGTAGGCCTACATTATGATCAAACAGCCACAGTAGCCTACTTGGCCACTGTTAAATCTGTAAGTGTTCACAGTAAACGTGTGCTGGAAGTTGCACAGAATTTTCACAACATTCAATTTTGCGCTCAGCAGACCTGAAATTTTCTCTGTGCCGGAAAGAATTTGAGGGAACATTGCTAATATACGGTAGAATGGGGCTGGTCAAATGGTCATTTTTAATGAATGGAGGGACTTCGGGGCTGCAGTTTTTTTTCCTATGAGAGATGAGTGGTTTTTAACAGTACTGTTGGAAAGGAAGTGGAGCGGTTGGGATGGACGGAGAGCGCGGACTTCCGATCGCTCAACTCCACACACATATCCTCTGGGATGTCAAATCAAAATGAAATTCAATTTAAATCATCACATGCTTCATAAACAACTTGTGTAGACTAACAGTGAAATGCTTATTTATGTGCCTTTCCCAACAATGCAGAGAGAAAATATAGAAATAATAGAAAAGTAATGACACGTAATAATAAATACACAATGACTAACAATATCTTGCCTATATACATGGGGTACCAGTACAGAGTCGATGTGCAGTGGTAAGAGGTAATTGAGGTAGATATGTACATACAGTATAACTAGGAATAAAGAAGTAGAAGCTGTTGGTGTCCAGACCTGGTGCATCGGTATTGCTTGCCGTGCTGTAGCAGAGAGAACATTTTATGACTTGGGTGGCTGGAGTCTTTGAAATTTTTTAGGGCCTTCCTCTGACATCACCTGGTATAGAGGTCCTGGATGGCAAGGAGCTAACCCTGGAATGTAATAATTCCGAAAATCTGGAAATCAGCATTTGTCCTACCACTTTTAAAAGGGGGAGATCCAACTCTTTTAAATAATTATAGGCCAATCTCAACGCTGTCACCCCTGGTGAAAATACTTGAAACCTTTGTGAGTGAACAGCTAAAAGAGTTTTTATTTACTAACTCTATTTTATCAATGTACCAATCTGGCTTCAGGAAGAAGCATAGCACAATTACAGCAGCCATGAAGGTTTTAAATGATATCATTGAAGCCCTTGACAAAAAACAGCACTGTGTCTCACTTTTTATTGATCTCTCTAAGGCTTTGATACAGTTGATCATGCTATACTAAGGCAGAGATTGTCGAGTGTAGGTCTTTCAGAGCATGCAGTTGCATGGTTTGCCAACTATCTGTCTGATAGAACTCAGTGCACTCAATTTGATGGGCTTATGTCTGTTAAATTGTCTGTCTTTAATGGTGTGCCCCAAGGCTCNAGTGAACAGCTAAAAGAGTTTTTATTTACTAACTCTATTTTATCAATGTACCAATCTGGCTTCAGGAAGAAGCATAGCACAATTACAGCAGCCATGAAGGTTTTAAATGATATCATTGAAGCCCTTGACAAAAAACAGCACTGTGTCTCACTTTTTATTGATCTCTCTAAGGCTTTGATACAGTTGATCATGCTATACTAAGGCAGAGATTGTCGAGTGTAGGTCTTTCAGAGCATGCAGTTGCATGGTTTGCCAACTATCTGTCTGATAGAACTCAGTGCACTCAATTTGATGGGCTTATGTCTGTTAAATTGTCTGTCTTTAATGGTGTGCCCCAAGGCTCTATACTTGGTCCTCTCTAATTCACTATTTATATAAATGATTTAGACAAAAATGTCCAAAATGAACAACTTCATTTTTATGCTGATGATACTGTTATTTACTGTTGTGCCTCGTCTCTTACAAAAGCTTTCCAGAACTTGCAAACTGCTTTTTATACTGTTCAACATACCTTGTGTCAATTGAAGCGTATCCTCAATACTGACAAAACTAAACTAATGGCGTTTTCTATGAACCTTTCACCTATTACTACCTGTCAGGGCAAGGAGATTGAGGTTGTAACCTCTTATAAATATCTAGGCATTTTAATTGATGATGGACTCTCTTTTAAATTGCATATTCAACAACTTACAAAAAAATTGAAGCTGAAATTAGGATTTTATTTTAGGAATAAGGCCTGTTTTTCTTTTGAAGCCAGAAGGAGGCTATTATCAGCTACATTTATGCCTTTACTAGACTACAGGGATAGTTTATATATGAATGCTTCCGCTCAGTGTTTCAGATCAATTGACACCCTTTACCATGGCACTTTGAGATTTATTTTAAACTGCAAAACCCTTACGCACCACTGCACTTTGTATATCAGGGTTGGCTGGCCTTCTCTAGTCACTCGTAGGCTCAGTCACTGGTATACTTTTATTTATAAAGCCATTTTGGGTCTACTACCTTTTTATTTGGGCATTTTTATTGTTCAGAAATGTGGTGGGTACTCTCTTCGTTCGCTGGACTTTATCCTGCTAACTGTTCCAAATATCGGAACTGAATTTGGTAAAAGGGCTTTTATGTACTCTGCGCCATCGTCTTGGAACGCCTTACAAAATACTTTTAAACTGGAAGAACTTGTCCCGATTGGTATTTTTAAATCACTGATGATCTTGAGACGGATTCCCTGACCTGTCAATGTTTTTAATTTGCTGTTTTTGATTTTGTTATACTCTTGTGAATTCTATGGTTTTTACTAGATTACTTGTAGTTTTTCATGTTGTTTGTCTGTAATTTTTGTAATGACTTGGTGCTGCCTATCTTGGCCAGGACGCTCTTGAAAAATAGATTTTAAATCTCTATGAGCCCTTCCTGGTTAAATAAAGGTTAAATAAAAAATAAAAAAAATGTTCCGGAACGTACGCACTACCGTCTGTAGCGCCTTGCAATCGGATGCCGAGCAGTTTCTGTTATGCTGGTGAATGAGGACCCAAAAGCGACTTAACAGAAACAGAGTCTTTATTCCAGTCTATAACAAAAACGATAATCCTGGATATAATCTCAGGTAAAGTCAACCAGGAAAACTGAAATCCTCTAGGCAGTAGAGGGGAACAACTGGATATGCGACCACAGACTGCAGGTCGCTTCGGGAAGGCGCAGGCCGTAGCTGATATAGATACCTGCTCACACGCAGCATCTGAAGAAGGCGGAAACACGACAGGGCGGAACAAGGACACAGAACAGCAAACATCAAACAAGGATCCGACAAGGACAGAAGCGGAACACAGAGGGAGAAATAGGGACTCTAATCAGAGGGCAAAATAGGGGACAGGTGTGAAAGAGTAAATTAGGTAGTTAGGAGAATGAGGACAGCTGGGAGCAGGAACGGAACGATAGAGAGAGAGAGCGAGAGAGGGAGGGGGAGAGAAGGGATAGAAAGAGGGAAAGAACCTAATAAGACCAGCAGAGGGAAACGAATAGAAGGGGAAGCACAGGGACAAGACATGATAATAAATGACAAAACATGACAGTTTCATACCAGGCAGTGACGCAGCCAGTCAAGATGCTCTCAATAGTGCAGATGTAGTGCATTAGAGATTGTGCAGATCTTTTGGTGCGGTCTGCGAATTGGAGTGGATCCAGGGTGTCTGGGATGATGGTGTTGATGTGAGCCATGACTAGCCTTTCAAAGCATTTCATGGCTACAGATGTGAGTGCTACAGTCATAGTAATTTAGACAGGTTACCTTGGTGTTCTTCGGCACATTGACTAGGATGGTCTGCTTGAAATATGCAGATATTCCAGAATGGGTCAGGGAGAGGTTGAAAATGTCAGTGAAGACACTTGCCAGCTGATCAGTGCATGCTCTGAGGACACGTCCTTGTAATCCGTCTGACCTGCGTCCTTGTAAATGTTAGAACTTTAAAAAGGTTAACTCATATCCTCTTCGGAGAGCGGAACAGCTGGTGCTCTCATATATGGTTCAGTGTTGCTTGCCTCAAAGCAAGCATAGAAGGCATTTAGATTGTCTGGTGGGCTGGGCTGGGTTTCCTTTTGTAATCTGAACCGGCGTAGTAGGATTCGATCTTAGTACTGTGCTGACATTGCTTGTTTGATGGATCGTCGGAGATCTTATAAGTGTCTGGATTAGTGCCCCGCTCCTTGAAAGTGGCAGTTCTAGCCTTTAGCTCAGTGCGAATGTTGTCTGTAATCCATGGCTCCTGGTTGGGATACGTACGTACGTATGGTCACTGTGGGGACATCGTCGTCGATGCGCTTATTACTGTAATGAAGCCGGTGACTGATGTGACCTCCTCAGATGAATCCCAGAACCTATTCCAGTCTATGCTAGCGAAACAGTCCTGTAGTTTAGCACCCTGTCACACCCTGATCTGTTTAACATGTCTTTGTGATTGTCTCCACCTTCCTCCAAGTGTCGTCCATCTTCCCCATTTATCCCCTGTGTATTTATACCTGTGTTCTCTGTTGGTCTGTTGCCAGCTTATCTTGTTTGTCAAGTCAACCAGTGTTTTTGTGTCTCTGCTCCTGCTTTTCCCAGTCTCTTTTTTCTTGACCTCCTGGTTTTGCCCTAGCCTGTCCTGACTCTGAGGCTGTCTGCCTGACTACTCTGCCTGCCCCTGAGCCTGCCTGCCCCTGTTGGATTATTAAACAATTGTTAATTCAACGTTGTCTGCATCGGGGTCTTACCTTCATACCTGATACGCCCGCTTCATTGGACCACTTCGTATTGAGCGCGTCACTGGTATTTCCTGTTTTGAGTTTTAGCTTGGAAGCAGGAATCAGCAGGATAAGGTTATGGTCAGATTCGCCAAATGGAGGGCGAGGGGGAGCTTTTTTTCTGTGTGTGGAGTAAAGGTGATCTAAAGTTTTGTCTAGGTGATCTAGGTGCTGCCAACCAAAACATTGCGTCCACTCCTTGCCCGTCGTGTGTTCCCAGCCACTCACAAACACGTGTCTGGGCCCGGCTGCATCTTGACTGCTCAAAACTAATATTGAATGTATGATGTTATATGTGCACTGTTACAAAACCTTCACGCCATTTCTGTGATGGATATATTTGGGGTTATTGGAGGGTTTTGAAGGTTTCGGTGTTTTGTGTTGGCCATGTTGTTCATGTCACAGGACCTGATTCCTTGGGGAACCACTTGTCTAGTTGTGTGTATTTTCTTTCTATTTGGTTTTGCATTTTTTATTTTATGCACTTTGAAATTATTCTGTGTAATGAAAAGTGCTTCACTAACATAATACATTATTATTATTATTATTATTATTATTATTTCATTACTTGACCCAGGCCCAGTAGTGGCCCATGTGTCCACAATGGCAGTGTTGCTGTTGGCTGGGGTTCTGCTATGCTTATTATCAAGGGCGTCTCTGACATGTCACAGTTTCCCCTACTAGGCTTGACCTACCCTCAGCCAGGAAACACTGAACGTGCGTGTGTGCATGTCTACCAACTCATTTAAGTGTGTGTGTGTGTGTGTGTGTATCCAACACCAGTAGGCATGGCCTCTTGCAAATTACTCATATTTTCTCCCTGTAATTCCCACAGCCCCTCTCTTGCTTTCCTAACCAGACAGCAATCTGTCACCCACCACTGCAAGAGCAAAACAACATCTCTCTCACCCAGTTACACAGGACCACGTCATGTGTATGGACAGCAACCTCAACTATTCTCTCACAGCATGTCCTCTCAGCCCATGTGCTTTTAAACCATTTCTGGGCCCTCAGCTACCATTCCTTTGTTCTGTAACATGCACCTAGTGTACCAATCTACAGGGGGCTTCCATGTTTTATATTTTTTGCTGTACATTCTTTAAGTGGGATTTTTCAGAGACCCTAGAGAGGCCAGCGGGCTGAAACAAATGGTAACCCATACGCCCGGGTCCCTTACCTGAGGGCTATTTAATAAACCTCTTAAAGACCAGCGTGCCTGGCCAATGGGGACTCTCCTTCACACCTTGGCACAGGCAGCTTTTTGAATGCCCCTTTATATTTATTTTTATTTAACCTTTATTTTGACAGGGAAGTCATACTGAGGGGTCTCTTTTACAAATGAGCCAACTCACTCCATCCTTAAGACAAATACACAGAGACATCAGATTACACTCGCAGCTCTCTGGCCTAATGGGGCAAACCTGTCACGCCCTGATCTGTTTCACCTGTCCTCGTTATTGTCTCCACCCTCTCTAGGTGTCGCTTATTTTCCCCAGTGTATTTATCCCTGTGTTTCCTGTCTCTCTGTGCCAGTTTGTCTTGTATGTTTAATCAAATCAACCAGCTTGTTTTTCCCGTACTCCTTTTTGCTATTCTCCTTTTTCTAGTCTTCCTGGTTTTGACCCTTGCCTGTTTCTGGACTCTTTACCCGCCTGCCTTGACCACGAGCTTGTCTGCCACTCTGTACCTCCTGACCTTTTGCCTGTCCACAACCATTCTCTTGCCTACCCCTTTGGATTATTAAACATTGTAAGACTCCTACCATCTGCCTCCTGTGTCTGCATCTGGGTTTCGCCTTGTGCCTTGATAGTATGAACTGGCCATGACAGACCCAGCAGAACTGGACCAGCTCCGCCACGCTGTCAGGAGACATGAGGAGTTGGTATAGGGCCTTTTGGAAGGGCTCAGCTCCTTGACAGAACGCCATGACCATGGGTTAAAGGCTATTATGGAGCAAATCAGGGAGTTACCTGCCACCTCTGAAAAACCCACCTCCGGAGTGATATTCTGGGAAGCCTCGTACCTGCCAGGTTTTTTTTCTCAGCTTCGCTTATTTTTGAGCTACAGCCATCTTTGTTTCCTTCAGACAGATCGAAGAGAGCGTATATTATTACGCTAATGTCGGGAAGGGCGCTCTCCTGGGCTACGGCAGTTTGAGAGCAACAATCTGCCATTTGTGGCCATCTGGAGGAATTCATGGCAGAAGTGAGAAAGGTATTTGAGTCTCCAGTTTCCGGGAGCAAGGCGGCCAGTAAACTGCTTGACTTACATCAAAACTCCGTAGTGTGGCAGACTACGCGGTTGATTTTCACACATTGGCCGCTGAGAGTGCCTGGAATCCGGAGTCTCTTTTCGGTACTTTTTTGCACGGATTATCTGAGGAGGTAAAGGATGAGCTAGCTGCTCTGGAATTGCCGATGGATCTCAACTCCCTAATCACCCTTACCATTAAAATTGATGGACGCCGACGGGAACGCAAGAGTGAGAGGAGGTCTGGTCTTGGGCACACTCGTACACCCGCTATGGCGCGTTCACCTCCAAGGGAATCTGGAAGTTTCCGAAGGCAGCTCTTCCGAGAAGATTCAAAGCCACCCGAGCCCTCTCGGGAATCTACGACGGGTGAGTTGGAAACTCCTGAGCCTATGCAGTTGGGAAGAGCTAGGTTATCAGTTGGGAAACGCTCACGAAGGATGAATAATAACTCCTGTCTGTACTGTGGAGGGGCAGGACATTGTTTAGCTACCTGCCCTATTAGGAAACCCTTGTCTCTAGTGGGTACCAGTACTATGGTGAGTCAGACTGGGAGTTCCCTAATTCCCATCACCCGCACACCCCTTTTTGCTCTTGTGCTGTGGGGAGACTGTGGGAGATTATTCAATGTAACTAGGTGCAGTTGCTATGCTGAGAAAACATCAAGCAAATAATTACATTGGCATGCAGAAATGATGTCATCTAGTGCAGGACTCCAATATTAGCAGGCAGTATTTAGGCAATATTTAGACTGTCCAGTTTGAAGAGCTAAGACAGAATGGCTATATAAGGAATATAACATATATACAGCTGTCAGATGTGGGCGTTAACAAACAAGAACTGAGATGGAAAAATGATAATAAAGGTCAAGGGAAGCTATTTTCATATAGACGGAGGGGACTCTATACGTTATGCAAAGACAGAATCCTATAAAAGGCAGGACTCTGTAATATGAGAATTTTGTCTTTTTCATGGAGGGGCTCGGCTCGGTTACGTATGTACTGGAGTCCTTCCATGGAAGGGCTCGGCTTTCCTACTCTGTATTAAAGTCTATATTGATTTCACAGGTTCTAGTAAAAGTGGTATATTTCTGAGTCAATATTCCACCACAAGACCACAAGTCTCCAAGTGCTCATTGACTGATGAAAGTTTTATGGATGCCACAATAGGTTCGGAGCTTGGTATTCCCACTCAACCTCTCTCTTTGCCCATGGATGCTAGGGCACTGGATGGCCGCTCTATAGGGGAAGTCATCCATAGTACTGTGCCCGTTCAAATACGGGTTTCTGGTAACCACAGTGAGACGATACAGCTCCTCCTCATTGCATCTCCCCATGTTCTGGTTGTTTTGGGATTTTCCTGGCTTCAAAAGCACAATCCGATGATTGATTGGACCACCATCCTGGGTTGGAGTCCATTTTGTCATTCCCACAGCCTTCAAGCAGCACAGCCTTCCTCAAGTCATCTTCCTCTGGATGTTAGCAAGACTGTGCATGTCTCTGCTATCCCCACAGAATATCATGACCTCCTGGAAGTGTTCAGTAAGGCACGTGCTACTTCCCTTCCCCCGCACCGTCCTTATGATTGTGCCATTGATCTTCTCCCAGGCACTACACCACCTCGGGTCGATTGTATTCTCTGTCTGGACCAGAGACCAAAGCTCTGGTGCTTCTTACTGACTTGACCACGAGCCTGTCTGCCACTCTGTACCTCCTGGACTCTGATCTGGTTTTGACCTTTTGCCTGTCCACAATCATTCTCTTGCCTACCCCTTAGGAATACTAAACATTGTAAGACTCCTACCATCTGCCTCCTGTGTCTCTCCTTGTGCCTTGATTAAACCAAACAAGAGCCCAAAATAACAAAAGAAAAGTAAAGACGTCAGGAGCCCGACATGGCCAACTCCAGAAAAATAACCAGGTTGGAAAATTCACGCCATTTACCGGGAAACATTTTCAACACAGCATCTGTATTTCAAAGCCATGGGATCAAATACAGTGCTTCAATGCAGCGGATGGCCAAGAGACATTAGTGAAACTCAGACCTTGATTTCATAGCGTTTTTCCCCATCGGTGGTGCACTTGCCAAGGTTGAACTCGCTCCATGTGGATGAAATAGTTTTTAAATGCTAGTGTAAACAATTAGCAGCTTCTTCTTGACTGCAGGCATCAATTTTCTTACCAGAGCCTCTCAATGTAAATTTTACATAAGACAAAATATATGGAAGAAAATGCTGGGCAGGCCATTATTTTGGCTACTATTTTGGCTACAATGGCTATGCCCCCATAGGATGACAATGCCCCCATTCACATGGCACGAGTGGTCACTGAATGGTTTAATGAGCATGAAAACGATGTAAACCATATGCCATGGCCATCTCAGTATTTGCCATATCTTCAATCTAAGTCTACTAGAAAGTGTGTGCCCTCAGGCCTGGAGGGAAGTAAAAGTAATCCCGCTACCCAAGAATAGTAAAGCCCCCTTTATTGGCTCAAATAGCCGACCAAACAGCCTGTTACCAACCCTTAGTAAACTTTTGGGGAAAAAATGTGTTTGACCAGATACAATGCTATTTTACGGTAAACAAATTGACAAGACTTTCAGCACGCTTATAGGGAAGGACATTCAACAAGCACGGAACTTACACAAATGACTGATGATTGGCTGAGAGAAATTGATGAGAAAAAGATTGTGGGAGCTGTTTTGTTGGACTTCAGTGCGGCTTTTGACATTATCGATCATAGTCTACTGATGGAAAAATGTATGTGTTATGGCTTTAGACCCCTGCTATATTGTGGATAAAGAGTTACCTGTCTAACATAACACAAAGGGTGTTCTTTAATGGAAGCCTCTCCAACATAGTCCAGGTAAAATCAGGAATTCCCCAGGGCAGCTGGCTAGGTCCTTTTACTTTTTTCAATCTTTACTAATGACATGCCACTGGCTTTGAGTAAAGCCAGTGTGTCTATGTATGCGGATGACTCAACACTATATAGAGTACATCAGCAACTATAGCGAGTGAAATCACTGCAACACTTAACAAAGAGCTGTAGTTATTTTCAGAATAAGTTAGTCCAAAATATTTTTTTAACTAAAAGCATTGTACTTGGGACAAATCATTCACTAAACCCTAAACCTCAACTAAATCTTATAATTAAAAAAATTGGAAATGTAGGTATTTGTATAAACTACTAGCACACAGCTCGGACACCCATGCATACCCCACAAGACATGCCACCAAAGGTCTCTTCACAATCCCCAAGTCAAGAACAGACTATGGGAGGCTCACAGTACTACATAGAGCCATGGCTACATGGAACTCTATTCCACATCAGGTAACTGATGCAAGCAGTAGAATCAGATTTTAAAAACTCTTACATTCACTTTATGGAACACCAGGGACTGTGAAGAGACACACACACACAGGATGGATAGAAAGCCACAGATGTCCAAGAACCAGGGGAAGCTCAGGAGAGTCCACCAAATGTAACTGGATAAACTCCACATGATAATCCAGAACTCGTAGTTGAATAGGTATGGTGAGTTGCTTCACCTTCACAGACACACATACACATGATAAGACACACACTCTACACACACGTACACATGGATTTTGTATTGTAGATATGTGATAGTAGAGTATTGGCCTGAGGGAACACACTTAATGTGTTGTGAAAAGTGTTATGAAATGTAATTTCATGTAATATTTTTTATTGTATATGTATGCTGCCTTGGCAGCAGCTACTGGGGATCCTTAATAAATACAAAAAATACAGTCACCAGATCTCAACCCTATTGAACACTTGTGGAAAATTCTGAAGCGGCGCCTGAGACAGCGTTTTCCACCACCATCAGCAAAACACCAAATTTCGGAATTTCTCATGGAAGAATGGTTTCACATCTCTCCGATAGACTTTCAGACACTTCTAGAATCTATGCCAAGGTTCACTGAAGCTGTTCTGGCCCAACTCCCTATTACAGTTTTTCCCAATTGTTAACACACTTTGGCTGAAACTACATCTTAGTCACTCAAAACGCAAAACAGCCAATTTCCCCAAACCCCACAGACATCTTGCAAAATGAAACACAGCAATCAAAATCATGTACTCCCTGCTCAAAATGAAACTCTGCATACAACTAAGACACACACACACACCAAATGAATCTAACTTAGTGATAATCGAGATCACACTTATGTGACATATTCAAAACACTACTATCAGAACATGTTTCAATGTAAAGACTAAGATTGTGTTGTTATACTGTATATTATTTTTGTGTACTCAATCAAGAAAATAACACAAATTCTACCATTTTTGTTTGACATGTACTGAGTCATGTTGAAATATAAAACAGCATACTGTAAGCACACATGCAGTAAAAATCTAAACATACAGTAAATTTATTTTGCTTGTGCAAAGGAAGAAAAATAGGCCTATTTGTACTACAGTACTGTATGTTAGATCAATTGTATGGAATGGATAAAGAAACTGTCAAAATACGGTTAAACCTTCAAATCTGTCAAGTCTTGTGTTTTGGTCCGGCTACAGATTTTCATCAACATCACATGCGGTATTCTCCATGGCCAGACAGCGTGGGAAATATCTTCTGGCATGACGCATCCACCCCTGACAGAACTCTGCTGGAATGTCACCATTACCATTACCTGGAGAAGGACCATATGTTCCACCGCCATGCTAAAAACAACTCACCAGTGGGGTTGAGAATTGAGGAATATGGTGGGAGATAGAGAATTGTAAACCTGGGATGGTCATGGAACCAGTTGCGGACCTGAGCAGCCCGATGGAAACTCACGTTGTCCCAAATCAGAACATACATTTGCTGCTCAGGATCACCTGGCCCTTTGTGCTCTGACTGAAAAAGATTGTAATGTAAGGTGATCAGGAAATTAAGGAGATGGGCAGTGTTGTATGGTCCAAGGGGGGCATGGCGTTGGAGGACCACATTGTGGCTCATAGCTGTGCATATGGTGACATTTCCCACAATATGGCCAGGTACCTCAATGATGGTAGGTTGACCAATGATGTTCCTTCCTCTCCTCCTCGTCTTCGATAAATTTAATCCAGCCTCATCTGTGATTGAGTTCCTGGGGGATAGGACTTGCATCCAACTCCATGAGTCTCTGAAAGGACAATAAATGCTGTATAGTAAAGTTCACTGGCATTATTAATGAGTCTCTAATGTTTTAAGAGTGTAATACTAGTACATTACTTACGTGCACGTATTTGTATCGTTTATCCTTCACTCTTTGGGAATTCCTTTCAAATGGGACTCTGTAGATTTGCTTCATCCTGAAATGGTGTGTCAGTTTCTGTGTTATTTGATTGTTGTTTCCCTAGGTTACCACTGGAGGGCACCCTTACCCGGTTTTCTCGTTTCCAGGTTACCCTGATTATTACTTATTGGATTCACCTGTGTTAAATTACCTTCTCTGTTCAACTGGTTGCCTTGTTATTTAGGTTCCTCAGTTGGGCTGTATCTTTGCTTCGGTCTTATGTATTATTAGTGTGCTCTTGTGCGGTTGCCTTGTTTCTGTTAAGACCAAGTAAAAGTTCTGGATTTACACTTACCTCTGCTTGCTGTGTTTCTCTGCGCCTGGGTTCGAGTTCGTACTAGCATTATTGTTACAGTAGACCTAAGCCACAATGGACCCAGCAGAGATTTCTCAGTCGTCCGAGGGACACTCCGAGCTCCACCATTTACGGTCGGCTCTCACCCACCATGGAACTGTGATTGGTCGTCATGAGGCATGGCTGCAGACATTGTTGTATGATTTAAGAACTCTTGTGTCCGCTCTGCAGACAGGACAGGCGGGCGCAACAGCTGCTACACCTGTGGCGGTTCCTAACCCTCTACTCCTACCAGCTCAGCGTCTTCCTCCCTTCGGGAGCCTCATCTCCCGCCACCGGAACGCTATGAGAGGCATCCTGGGAGGTGTCGTGGGTACCTGCTCCAATGCTCGCTGGCCTTCGAGCTGCAGGCATCAATGTTTCCCACTGAGCATTCCAGAGTGGCATACATAATCTCCTTGCTCTCAGGACAGGTTCTGGCCCGGACCACGGCCATATGGGAGCAGCAGTCATACATTTGTTTTAATTGGCAAAGCTTCATCCAGGAGATGAAGAGGGTTTTTGATCACTCCATCAGTGGCAGAAACGCTGCTCAAATATTCATTGCGCTTCGGGCAGGGCAGCCGGAGTGTAGCTGATTACGCCATTGACCTTCGGACGCTCGCCGCTGAGAGCAGTTGGAATACAGAGGCACTTCACTCAACATTTCTGAATGGACTCAGTGAGCTTCTCAAGGATGAACTGGCTTCCCGGGACAACCCTGACACTCTGGGTGAGCTTATTTTTCTGGCCATCCGAATTGACAACTGGCTTCGGGAACGTCGTCGTAAAAGGACGGAGGGGTTCCGAGTTGTTTCCAGTGTTTCGGGTTCCGCTGAGGGAGTCGATTCCTCATTTGTTCCACTGCCTTATGCTGTGTCTGCTTGTCCTGTACCGTGTCAGAGTTCTCAATTCGGCTCTGGTTCTCCTTCATATCCTTCAAAGGAGCTGATGCAATTGGGATGCACCCGAATTTCTGCTCCTGTAGAGAAGACGCAGGATTAACGAGCAACGTTGTCTTTACTGTGGACAGTCTGGACATTTCCGTGCCTCCTGTCCTGAGCTGATGGGAAACAGGATGACTAGTCAGTAGATGGGAGAATACTGGCGGGTCAGATGCTGCCGACACAGTATGCACCTTGCTTCCGGCCAACCTGCAGTGGGACAATGGGCAGTTGGACATTCCTGCTTTCATAGATTCTGGGGCTAACGGCTGTTTTCTGGATCGCACATTAGCTCGCCAACAGCGGCTACTTCTCACTAAGATGGACATTCCGTTGTCGGTCACTATGCTGGATGGGGTCTGGGAAGGTCTGGGAAGGTGAAGCAACTCACCATGAAGAAGGATCCTCAAGAACTAGAATGGGTGCAGAAAAAAAAATGACGTTTCAGTTCCTGGAATGCCTTCTCAGCTGCAGGGGTCCAGCTTACATGCCCATCTGAGCCCTTGGTGAACACTGTCAATGGCGCACCCAACGAACTAAAGTCTCTCACAAATCTCTGGTAGAAATTAGCAAAACCCCAAAAACGCTGGACTTGCTTGACTCTGCTCTGCAGTTGATCACCGCTTCTACCTTTTCGGAGTCCCTGTCTCAGGGACGTCTACGGATGATGTACCCCAGGAAGGAGATCTGAGGAACGTGAAACTCACACTTTTCGGCCTTGACAAACAAGTGGTAAGAGTCTTTGAAGAACCTGGCGAACATGTTGGATGTGTTCAACCATGGACCTGGAGAAGATGATGTCATCCAGGTACACAAATACAAACTGATGAAGGAAGTCTCGCAGCATATCATTAACCAGGGCCTGGAAAACGGCAGGAGCATTTGTAAGTCCAAACGGCATGACACTGTAGTCATAATGTACATTTGGGGTGTTGAACGCCGTCTGCCACTCGTCTCCCTGTCTGATGCGCACCAGATTGTACGCGTTCCATAAATCTAATTTTGAGAAAACCGTAGCAGAGAGCCACATCAATTTACAGAAATACTCATAAGGAACATTGATAAAAGATACAAGTATTATATATGGAACTTTAGATAAACTTCTCCTTAATGCAACCGCTTTGTCCGATTTCAAAAAAACGTTACGGAAAAAGCACACCATGCAATAATCTGAGTACGGCGCTCAGACACAAAAACAAGCCATACAGGTACCTGCCATGTTGTGGAGTCAACAGAAGTCAGAAATAGCATTATAAATATTCACTTACCTTTGATGATCTTCATCAGAATGCACTCCCAGGGAATCCCAGTTCCACAATACATTTTTGTTTTGTTCGATATAGTCCATAATTTATGTCCAAATACCTCCTTTTGTTTCACGCCTTCAGTTCACAAATCCAAATTCACGACCCACAGGCCAGACAAAGTAAAAATATTCCATTACAGTTTGTAGAAACATGTCAAACGATGTATAGAATCAATCTTTAACAAACTATAGTTTTGGCAAGTCGGTTAGGACATGTACTTTGTCTTCTTATGGCTGCAATCCCGTTAACGGGATGATATGACAACAGCCAGTGAAATGCAGGGCGCCAAATTCAAACAGAAATCTCATAATTAAAATTCCTCAAACATACATGTATTTTATACCATTTGAAAGGTAATCTTCTTGTTAATCCCACCAAAGTGTCCGATTTCAAATAGGCTTTCCAGCGAAAGCAACACAAACGATTATGTTAGGTCACCACCTACTCACAGAAAAATTCTGCCATTTTTCCAGCCAAAGAGAGGAGTCACAAAAAGCACAATAGAGATGAAATGAATCACTAACCTTTGATGATCTTCATCAGATGACACTCATAGTACTTCATGTTACACAATACATATATGTCTTGTTCGATTAAGTTCATATTTATATCCAAAAACATCAGTTTACATTGGCGCCATGAAATGCCTCCAAAATATCCAGAGAAATTGCAGAGAGCCACGTCAAATAACAGAAATACTCATCAGAAACTTTGATAAAGATACATGTTTTATATAGAATTAAAGATACACTTGTTCTTAATGCAACCGCTGTTTCAAAAAGCTTTACGGCAAAACACAATATTCAATCATTTGAAAACCGCGTTCAGCCACAAAAGCAAGCCATACATGACCCGCCAAATTGTGCAGTCAACAAAACTCATAAAAATCATTATAAATCTTCACTTACCTTTGCTGATCTTCGTCGGAATGCACTCCCAGGAATCCCACAAGAAATGTTCGTTTTGTCCGGTAGTGTCCATCATTTATGTCCAAATAGCTATTTTTGGTAGCGTGTTTGGGAAACAAATCCAACGTCAGTAAGCACGTTCACTAAAAGGTGACGAAATGTCCAAAAGTTCCGTAACAGTCAGTAGAAACATGTCAAACGATGTATTGAATCAATCTTTAGAATGTTTTTAACATAAATCTTGAAATAACGTTCCAACCGGAGAATTACATTGACTTCAGATGATCGATGGAATGCGCATGGTCAAAACATGGTCAGGTCATGGCAGACCTGACTAATTCCCCTCTCATTCGGCCCCCTTCACAGTAGAGGCATCAGACAAGGTTCTACAGACTGTTGACATCTAGTGGAAGCCGTAGGAAGAGCAAACTCATCCATATATTGCTGTGATTACAATAGGATCTTGGTTGAAAATCGACCAGCCTCAGAATTCCCACTTCCTGTTTGATTTTTCCTCAGGTATTTGCCTGCCATAGAGTTCTGTTATACTCACAGACATATATTCAAACAGTTTTAGAAACTTCAGAGTGTTTTCTATCCAATACTAATAATAATATGCATGTATTAGCAACTATGACTGAGGAGCAGGCCGTTTACTCTGGGCCCACTGTGCACCTTTCATCCAAGCTACTCAATACTGCCCCTGCAGCCACAATAGGTTATGCATGAAACAAGTAATTTTTCCAACAATTGTTTACAGACAGATTATTTCACTTATAATTCACTGTATCACAATTTCAGTGGGTCGAAGTTTACATACACTAAGTTGACAGTGCCTATAAAAAGCTTGGAAAATTCCAGAAAATTATGTCATGGCTTTAGAAGCTTCTGATGGGCTAATTGACATAATTTGAGTCAAATGGATGTATTTCAAGACCTACCTTCAAACTCAGTGCCTCTTTGCTTGACATCATGAAAAAATCTAAAGAAATAAGCCAAGATCTCAGAAAAAAATTGTAGACCTCCACAAGTCTGGTTCATCCTTGGGAACAATTTCCAAATTCCTGAAGGTACCACGTTCATCTGTACAAACAATAGTACGCAAGTATAAACACCATGGGACCACACGACGTCATACCGCTCAGGAAGGAAATGTGTTCTGTCTCCTAGAGATAACGTACGTTGGTGCAAAAGTACAAATCAATCCCAGAACAACAGCAAAGGACCTTGTGAAGATGCTGGAGGAAACAGGTACAAAAGTATCTACAGTCGGGGAAAAAAGTATTTAGTCAGCCACCAACAGCCACAATTGTGCAAGTTCTCCCACTTAAAAAGTGTAATTTTCATCATAGGTACACTTCAACTATGACAGACAAAATAAGAAAAAAAAATCCAGAAAATCACATTGTAGGATTTTTTATGAATTTATTTGCAAATTATGTGGAAAATAAGTATTTGGTCACCTACAAACAAGCAAGATTTCTGGCTCTCACAGACCTGTAACTTCTTCTTTAAGAGGCTCCTCGTCCTCCACTCGTTACCTGTATTAATGGCACCTGTTTGAACTTGTTATCAGTATAAAGACACCTGTCCACAACCTCAAACAGTCACACTCCAAACTCCACTATGGCCAAGACCAAAGAGCTGTCAAAGGATACCAGAAACAAAATTGTAGACCTGCACCAGGCTGGGAAGACTGAATCTGCAATAGGTAAGCAGCTTGGTTTGAAGAAATCAACTGTGGGAGCAATTTATAGGAAATGGAAGACATACAAGACCACTGATAATCTCCCTCGATCTGGGGCTCCACGCAAGATCTCACCCCGTGGGGTCAAAATGATCACAAGAACGGTGAGCAAAAATCCAGGAACCACACGGGGGGACCTAGTGAATGACCTGCAGAGAGCTGGGACCAAAGTAACAAAGCCTACCATCAGTAATACACTACGCCGCCAGGGACTCAAATCCTGCAGTGCCAGACGTGTCCCCCTGCTTAAGCCAGTACATGTCCAGGCCCGTCTGAAGTTTGCTAGAGAGCATTTGGATGATCCAGAAGAAGATTGGGAGAATGTCATATTGTCAGATGAAACCAAAATAGAACTTTTTGGTAAAAACTCAACTCGTCGTTTGGAGGACAAAGAATGCTGAGTTGCATCCAAAGAACACCATACCTACTGTGAAGCATGGGGGTGGAAACATCATGCTTTGGACTGTTTTTCTGCAAAGGGACCAGGACGACTGATCCATGTAAAGGAAAGAATGAATGGGGCCATGTATCGTGAGATTTTGAGTGAAAACCTCCTTCCATCAGCAAGGGCTTGAAGATGAAACGTGGCTGGGTCTTTCAGCATGACAATGATCCCAAATACACCGCCCGGGCAACGAAGGAGTGGCTTCGTAAGAAGCATTTCAAGGTCCTGGAGTGGCCTAGCCAGTCTCCAGATCTCAACCCCATAGAAAATCTTTGGAGGGAGTTGAAAGTCCGTGTTGCCCAGCAACAGCCCCAAACATCATTGCTCTAGAGGAGATCTGCATGAATGGGCCAAAATACCAGCAACAGTGTGTGAAAACCTTGTGAAGACTTACAGAAAACGTTTGACCTCTGTCATTGCCAACAAAGGGTATATAACAAAGTATTGAGAAACTTTTGTTATTGACCAAATACTTATTTTCCACCATAATTTGCAAATAAATTCATTAAAAATCCTACAATGTGATTTTCTGGATTTTTTTCTTCTCATTTTGTCTGTCATAGTTGAAGTGTACCTATGATGAACAGGCCTCTCTCATCTTTTTAAGTGGGAGAACTTGCACAATTGGTGGCTGACTAAATACTTTTTTGCCCCACTGTATATACACAGTAAAACAAGTCCTATATCGACATAACCTGAAAGGTCGCTCAGCAAGGAAGAAGCCACTGCTCCAAAACCACCACTGCTCCAAAACCGCCATAACAAAGCCAGACTACGGTTTGCAACTGCACATTGGGACAAAGATCGTACTTTTTAGAGAAATGTCCTCTGGTCTGATGAAACAAAAGTAGAACTGTTTGGCTATAATGACCATCGTTATGTTTAGAGGAAAAAAAGGGATGCTTGTAAGCTGAAGAACACCATCCCAACCGTGAAGCACGGGGGTGGCAGCATCATGTTGTGGGGGTGCTTTGCTGCAGGGGGGGCTGGTGCACTTCACAAAATAGATGGCATCAAGAGGCATGAAAGTTGCTTCAATATATCCACAATCTCTCAAGACATCAGTCAGGAAGTTAAAGCATGGTCGCAAATGAGTCTTCCAAATGGACAATGACCCCAAGCATACTTACCAAGTTTTGGCAAAATGGCTTCAGGACAACAAAGGCAGAACTGAAAAAGCGTGTGGGAGCAAGGAGGCCTACAAACCTGACTCAGTTACACCAGCTCTGTCAGGAGGAATGGGCCAAAATTCACCCAACTTATTGTGGGAAGCTTGTGGAAGGCTCCCTGAAACGTTTGACCCAAGTTTAACAATTTAAAGGCAGTGCTACCAAATACTAATTGAGTGTATGTAAACTTCTGACCCACAGGGAATGTGATGAAAGAAAAAAAAGCTGAAATAAATCATTCCCTCTACTATTATACTGACATTACACATTCTTAAAATAAAGTGGTGCTCCTAACTGACCTAAAACAGGGAATTTTTACCAGGATTAAATGTCAGGAATTGTGAAAAACTGAGTTTTTAAATGTATTTGGCTAAGGTGTATGTAAATTTCTGACTTCAACTGTAGGTGTTCCTTTTGTCCAGGTGTGAAAGGGCAGTGTGGAGTGCAGTAGAGATGGCATCATCTGTGGATCTGTTGGGGTGGTATGCAAATTGGAGTGGGTCTAGTGTTTCTGGGATAATGGTGTTGATGTGAGTCTTAACCATCCTTTCAAAGCACTTCATGGCTACAGACGTTAGTGCTACGGGTCGGTAGTCATTTATGCAGTTTGCCTTAGTGTTCTTGGGCACAGGGACTATGCTGTACTGTTTGAAACATGTTGGTATTGCAGACTCAGACAGGGAGAGGTTGAAAATGTCAGTGAATACACTTGCCAGTTGGTCAGCGCATGCTCAGAATACACATCCTGGTAATCCGTCTGGCCATGCGGCCTTGTGAATGTTGACCATGTTTAAATAAACCGCCAGCGGGACACCTGTGGACAATTTCCGGTGAAATTGGAGGGCGCGCAATTCAAATAAATAATCGTAAAAATTATGGATATTAAACATCTAGGTACATGCAAGTGTCTTATATCGGTTAAAATGCCTAAATACTTGTTAATCTAACTGCATTGTTCGATTTACAATAGGCGTTTACAGCAAAAGCATGCCATGCGATCGTTTGAGGACGGCTCCCCACATCAAAATATTCTTCCACCAGCACAGGCTTCATAAAATCACAAATAGCTGTAAGGACTGTCGCTCTCCTCATCCTCAGACGAGGAGAGGAGAGAAGGATCATCAGACCAAAATGCGGTTTCAGGGAAATAAGCCATCTTTTATTTTATAACAGGAAAAAAACTGATGATGATGGCGACACGAAAACAAACACTTTAACAAACTTACAAAATAACAAAACGACGTAGAACGAAACCTGAACATAAACTCACATACTAAAACGTAAACTCACGGACAGGAACGTTACATCAAAACACACGAACAGCCAAACAGTCCCGAATGTGAAAATACATCGACAACACGAAGACATCACAGGAGACAATCACCCACAAACAAACAGTGAGAACGCCCTACCTAAATATGACTCTTAATTAGAGGAAAACGCAAACCACCTGCCTCTAATCAAGAGCCATACCAGGCAACCCAAAACCAACATAGAAACAGATAACATAGACTGCCCACCCAAAACTAACGCCCTGACCAATACACATACAAAAACAACATAAAACAGGTCAGGACCGTTACAATAGCCATTAAATAATCACTTACTTTTTGAAGGTCTTCCTCTGATTTGCAATCCAAAGGGTCCCAGCTACAACATACATGGTCGTTTTGTTAGATAAAATCCTTCTTTATATCCTAAAAAGTCTGTTTAGTTGGCCCTGTCGGTTTGAAAAATCCACTCGTTCAACATGCAGAAAAAGGAATCCAAAAATCTACCGCTAAACTTTGGTAAAACAAGTCAAACTACGTTTCTATTTAATCCTCAGGTACCCTAAAATGTAATTAAACGATAAACTATAAACTTTCATACGGAAAAAAGTATGTTCAACAGAAAAGCAAAATAAGCAGGTGCGCATCCTCTTCGTAGCACGTGCACAGACTGATTTCCAACTCTGACTCCCAGTACAAAAACTCTAAATTCTTCCTCGTTTTGAATGAAACAAGCCTGAAACCTTGAACAAAGACTGTTGACATCTAGTGGAATCCATAGGAATTGCAATCTGGGAGCTTGAATTGCATATGACCCATAGCTTCCCATTGTAAGAGCATGAAATCTCAAACAATAAAAATTCTGGTTGGTTTTTCTTTCGATTTTCTCCTACCATGTCAATTGTGTTATACATTATTTTAACATTTCTACAAACCTCAAAGTGTTTTCTATCCAATGGTACCAATTATATGCATATCCTGGCTTCTGGGCCTGAGTAACAGGCAGTTTACTTTGGGAACGTCAGTCAGGTGGAAATTCTGAAAAAAGGACCCTAGCCCTAAGAAGTTTTTAAAGGTCTTACTCACATTGGCTGCGGAGAGCCTGATCACACAGTCGTCCGGAACAGCTGATGCTCTCATGCATGTTTCATTACTTTAATATTTATTCACACTGCAGACTGGATCAGCCTCACCACAGAGGCCTACTTAGACAAAATATCCCACAGACCTCTCATGAACTTTCACTGCCAATTCCCAGGGGATCTGACCTGACCTCCTGACCTCCTGACCTCAACCCTTCCTTCGCTTTATCCACAGATGTTCATCTGCTTCCCCTATAACAATCCTTTGAGTTCCTCCCGTCCACCCAGCACATTCCACAGCCACTCTGTCTTTCTACAGATCTCACTCCTTTATATACTATGCGTCTGATCGATCATGTCTTAAATATCACAATGTTCAACATTTCGAATCCAACATTAGTAATCTGCCTTTCTTCAACATTGTGTCATCATTCCAATGCCTGACGCAGGATAACTGCGTATTCCCTTAATACAGCTTCATAGTATAGGATCACTGTGTTCCTTCTCCAGCTGTGTTACAGATGAAGGATCTTAATTTGAGACAGTTTGCCACATTAAGAAAATACTCCTGCAGCAACAGGGAATGTGAATTATTATGCGTATTATAATTAATGGACATTTTTGTAGGGGTTGATCCATTTTTCGAAGTGGAAATTTACAAACTTCAGAAGCCTTTTTAACCTCAAAGACACCATATGTTTAACATTTCCTTTATTGGAGGAAAGTTCTCCTGCAAATTAAGATCGTACATCTGTAGCTAGAGCTGACAGTGAGCAAGACTTGAACAATGCTAACCTTATTGCCAGCTCATGCCCTCAAAGCCTAATTTGATAACTAACATCTCTAGATGATCCCCCCCCCCCCCACTGAAATTTAACTGACATTTTGCATTTGCCTTGTAACTAGTTGTCTGGCAAGAGCCTTGGGGTTCAGGAATATTTTTTTTGTACTTCTGTCTCCCAGAAGTGATGGTGCAATTAACCACACAACCAAACACATTCCCCATAATTCTCAGGGATGAACAATATTTTGGACAATGTGCTGTGAGGGCTCATAGTACGGTCATTCTGTAATGCCTGGTTTCTTAAAAGCATAAACAAGTGGCAGTCCAAGCAGACAAATATTTCAGCTGTAATAATGGTGACATGCTCCTTACTGTCTCTGAACACGAAAGAGTCGGGACATTAAGTGAAACTACAGTGTGGAGGAAAATTCTCACCTACCATAAACAGGTCTTGGAGAGTGACGCAGACAACTAAAACATTACCTCGTCCAGTCCCTACTGTGAAAACATCACTTCAAGGCCTGAAGTGTTTTTGTTCCTTCTACGTGGGTGTAGTGTGGGGTTTATGTATTATTTTTCTCAATCTTTCATGCAGAAGGTACATTACATATTTTGTGATTTTTGGAACGGGTCAGGCAGGAAGCCTTCCAATGCTCGAATGCCTTTGAACAATTTGCAGACGCAATGATGCATGGTATTGCTTACTTTATGGCTTGGGAGCTGTGAAATCAAGTACTTAACCAACATTCATCTTCTCTTCTGACCCAGCCAGATGCTTGTCAGTTTGGGATATGTTATATTTTTCATTTGCATATACATTTTGGCCAAGGCCAACCATCTTTAACTCTGTTCTGCATCATGCAGATTCTTTGCTAATAGTGTTTCTTGGCTGTTACTTATTTGGAAATTTCCAAAAGATTCTAAAACACACGTCAAGCATTACAAACTTGTTCAGGTTTCACAGTTCTAGTAAAGAAGCTGAAACTGTCAAATGTCTGGCAACCATGTACTATGTGTCTCACTTGCACAGGCTCTACAGACATAACGTAACTCCATCTCCACTTAATTCTAGAATTTTTCTGTGGTTTTTATCTTGCAACGGGAAATTTGAATGAATAAGGGATGTTCTGGTGCAGTTCTGGTGCCGTTTGGGCAATTTCAAGTATTGATTGAGGGATATTTTTGGATGAATTGTAACTGTTTTTCTGGGTGATTTGTGATGTTTTACTTGAGCTTACCATGACTGTGTTTTTGTATTCTAATGTGTGTATACAGTGCCGTGAAAAAGTATTTTCCCCTTTTCTAATTTTCTATACTTTTGCATATTTTTTATACTGAATCTTATCAGATATTTAATCAAAACCTAATATTAAATATAGGGAACCTGAGTGAACAAATAACACAACAATTACATTTATTTCATTAAAATCTCTCTGGGATAGGGTCTAGTTTCCGGAATTTCCGCCTGACTGACGTGCCCAAAGTAAACTGACTGTTACTCAGGCCCAGGTAGCATTGGATAGAAAACACAGTTTCTAAAACTGTTAAAATAATGTCTGAGACGATAACAGAATCGATATGGCAGGTGAAAATCCGAAGAATATCCAACCGGAAAATAATATTTTTTGAGCTCCCAGAATCTTATAATGGGAAGCTATTGTTTCTATGTAAATCCGTCTCCCAGATTGCAATTCCTATGGCTTCTACTAGATGTCAACAGTCTAAGGTTTCAGGCTTTTTTTGGGAAAAACGAACAATTGATTGGAGTTTTGGTGAGAAGAGCACCGGAACAATATCAGTCTTTCGGCGTGTGAGGGAGAGGGCGCGCCCTTACTAATTAACCTTTCCTATTGAACATGCTACTTTCCATATGAAATATTATAGTTTATTTACATTTTAGAGTAGCTGAGGATTAAATAGAAATGTTGTTTGACTTGATTGGACAAAGTTTAGCGGTAGCTTTTTGGACTCCTTTGTCTGCATGTTGAACGAGTGGATTACTGAAATCGATGGCGCCAACTAAACATACTTTTTGGGATATAAAGAAGGATTTTATCTAACATAACGACCATTCATGTTGTAGCTGGGACCCTTGGGATTGCAAACAGAGGAAGATCTTCAAAAGTAAGTGATTTCAAGACTAGTCATTCAACTGAGACTGCTCTTCTCTGTATCACGGAGGCGCTCCGCACTGCTAAAGCTAACTCTCTCTCCTCTGCTCTCATCCTTCTAGACCTATCGGCTGCCTTCGATACTGTGAACCATCAGATCCTCCTCTCCACCCTCTCCGAGTTGGGCATCTCCGGCGCGGCCCACGCTTGGATTGCGTCCTACCTGACAGGTCGCTCCTACCAGGTGGCGTGGCGAGAATCTGTCTCCTCACCACGTGCTCTCACCACTGGTGTCCCCCAGGGCTCTGTTCTAGGCCCTCTCCTATTCTCGCTATACACCAAGTCACTTGGCTCTGTCATAACCTCACATGGTCTCTCCTATCATTGCTATGCAGACGACACCACAATTAATCTTCTCCTTTCCCCCTTCTGATGACCAGGTGGCGAATCGCATCTCTGCATGTCTGGCAGACATATCAGTGTGGATGACGGATCACCACCTCAAGCTGAACCTCGGCAAGACGGAGCTGCTCTTCCTCCCGGGGAAGGACTGCCCGTTCCATGATCTCGCCATCACGGTTGACAAACTCCATTGTGTCCTCCTCCCAGAGCGCTAAGAACCTTGGCGTGATCCTGGACAACACCCTGTCGTTCTCAACTCACATCAAGGCGGGTGACCCGTTCCTGTAGGTTCATGCTCTACAACATCCGCAGAGTACGACCCTGCCTCACACAGGAAGCGGCGCAGGTCCTAATCCAGGCACTTGTCATCTCCCGTCTGGATTACTGCAACTCGCTGTTGGCTGGGCTCCCTGCCTGTGCCATTAAACCCCTACAACTCATCCAGAACGCCGCAGCCCGTCTGGTGGTTCAACCTTCCCAAGTTCTCTCACGTCACCCCGCTCCTCCGCTCTCTCCACTGGCTTCCAGTTGAAGCTCGCATCCGCTACAAGACCATGGTGCTTGCCTACGGAGCTGTGAGGGGAACGGCACCTCAGTACCTTCAGGCTCTGATCAGGCCCTACACCCAAACAAGGGCACTGCGTTCATCCACCTCTGGCCTGCTCGCCTCCCTACCACTGAGGAAGTACAGTTCCCGCTCAGCCCAGTCAAAACTGTTCGCTGCTCTGGCCCCCCAATGGTGGAACAAACTCCCTCACGACGCCAGGACAGCGGAGTCAATCACCACCTTCCGGAGACACCTGAAACCCCACCTCTTTAAGGAATACCTAGGATAGGATAAAGTAATCCTTCTGACCCCCCCCCTTAAAAGATTTAGATGCACTATTGTAAAGTGGCTGTTCCACTGGATGTCATAAGGTGAATGCACCAATTTGTAAGTCGCTCTGGATAAGAGCGTCTGCTAAATGACTTAAATGTAATGTAATGTAATGTGATTTTATGAAGCCTGTGCTGGTTGAAAAATATGTTGATGTGGGGCGCCATCCTCAGACAAACGCATGGTATGCTTTCGCCGTAAAACCTTTTTGAAATCGGACAACACAGTTAGAATAACAAGAATTGAAGCTTTTAAATTATATGATACTTGTATGTTCATGAATCTTTAATATTACGATTATTTATTTGAATTGCGCGCCCTCCAATTTCACCGGATGTTGTCGACTGATGTCCCGCTAGCGGGACGCCTATCCCTAAGTTAACAAACTTACGCCACACCCAATGCCCCTGTGTGAAAATCGAATTGCCTCCTTACACTCAATAACGGGTTGTGCCACCTTTAGCTGTAATGACTCCAACCAAACACTTCCTGTAGTTGTTGATCAGTCTCTCACGTTGCTGTGGAGGAATTTTGGCCCACTCTACAGCAAAACTGCTGTAACTCAGTGACATTTGTGGGTTTTCAAGCATGAACTGCTTGTTCCGAGTCCTCCCACAACATCTCAATTGGGATTAGGTCTGGACTTTGACTAGGCCATTCCAAAACTTAAAATGTGTTGCTTTTTGCCATTTTCATGTAGACTTGATTGTGTGTTTTGGATCATTGTCTTGCTGCATGACCCAGCTACACTTAAGCATCAGCTCACAGATGGATGGCCTGACATTCTCCTGTAGAATTCTCTGATACAGAGCATTCATGGTTCCTTCTATTAAGGAAAGTCATCCAGGTCCTGAGGTGAAAAAGCATCCCCAAACCATCACACTACCACCACCATGCTTGACCGTTGGTATGAGGTTCTGCAGTATTTGTTTTTTTCCATAAGGGGACCCATCATCCAAAAAGTTATACTTTTGAATCATATGCCCATTGAACATTCTTCAAAGAGTCTTGATGATCAACCAGGTGCTTCCAGGTGTGTTTTGGAAAACTTGAGTCAACTTTTTGGATGACATGGGTCCCATTATGCCTGATCTGATAACATTCAGTATAGAAAATTGCAAAAATAGAGAACATCCAAAAGACGGCAAATACTCTTTCAAAGCACTCGGAATGTATTCAGACCCCTTGACCTTTACCACATTTTGTTACGTTACAGCCTTATTCTGAAATTGATTGAATTGTTTTAATCAATAAATCTACACACAATAGCCCATAATGACAAAACAAAAACTGGTTTTAACAAATGTTAGCAAACATATTTAAAAAATATATATACAGTTGAAGTCGGAACTTTACATACACCTTAGCCAAATACATTTAAACTCAGTTTTTCACAATTCCTGACATTTAATCCTAGTAACAATTCCCTGTTTTAGGTCAGTTAGGATCACCACTTTAATTTAAGAATGTGAAATGTCAGAATAATAGTTGAGAGAATGATTTATTTCAGTTTGTATTTCTTTCATCACATTCCCTGTGGGTCAGAAGTTTACATACCCTCAATTAGTATTTGGTAGCACTACCTTTAAATTGTTAAACTTGGGTCAAACGTTTCAGGTAGCCTTCCACAAGCACACTGAGTCAGGTTTGTAAGCCTCCTTGCTCGCACATGCCTTTTCAGTTATGCCTTTGTTGTCCTTAAGCCATTTGCCAAAACTTTGTAAGTATGCTTGGGGTCATTGTCCATTTGGAAGACCATTTGCGACCAAGCTTTAACTTCCTGACTGATGTCTTGAGATCTTGCTTCAATATATCCACAATTTTCCTGCCTCATGATGCCATCTATTTTGTGAAGTGCCCCAGTCCCTCCTGCAGCAAAGCACCCCCACAACATGATGCTGCCACCCCCGTGCTTCACGGTTGGTATGGTGTTCTTCGTCTTGCAAGCCTCCCCCTTTTTCCTCCAAACATAACGGTGGTCATTATGGCCAAACAGTTCTATTTTTGTTTCATCAGACCAGAGGACATTTCTCCAAAAAGTACGATCTTTGTCCCCATGTGCAGCTGCAAACTGTAGTCTGGCTTTTTTATGGCGGTTTTGGAGCAGTGGCTTCTTCCTTGCTGAGCGGCCTTTCAGGTTATGGCGATACAGGACTCATTTTACTTTGGATATATAGATACTTTTGTACCTTTTTCCTCCAGCATCTTCACAAGGTCCTTTGCTGTTGTTCTGGGATTTATTTGCACTTTTCGCACCAAAGTACGTTCATCTCTAGGAGACAGAACGCATGTCCTTCCTGAGCGGTATGACGGCTGTGTGGTCCCATGGTGTTTATACTTGCGTACTATTCTTTGTACAAATGAACGTGGTACGTTCAGGCATTTGGAAATTGCTCCCAAGGATGAACCAGACTTGTGGAGAGGTCTACAATTTCTTTCTGAGATCTTGGCTGATATCTTTTGATTTTTCCATGATGTCAAGCAAAGAGGCACTGACTTTGAAGGTAGGCCTTGAAATACATCCACAGGTAAGCCTCCAATTGACTCAAAATATGTCAATTAGCCTATCAGAAGCTTCTAAAGCCATGACATCATTTTCTGGAATTTTCCAAGCTGTTTAAAGGCACTTTCAACTTAGTGTATGTAAACTTCTGACCCACTGAAATTGTGATACAGTGAATTATAAGTGAAATTGTCTGTAAACAATTGTTGGAAAAATTACTTGTGTAATGCATAAAGTACATGTCCTAACCGACTTGCCAAAACTATAGTTTGTTAACAAGAAATTTGTGGAGTGGTTACTTAAGTAAAAGAAATTGAGTTTAGTTAGTAAATATTTTCTTAAATCTATTTATTGAAATGCATTGTTGGTTAAGGGCTTGAATGTAAGCATTTCGGCGCATGTGACAAATACGATTTGATTTTGATTTGAAATGTCTATTTACTCTGTTCCATCTCACTGTCTCATCAGCCTAGCTAGGGAATTTCTAAACTTGATCTCCACTATAAAAAGCATCTAGACTTTATCTCCCATTTCTTTTAGACTATCATTGGATTTTCAACAGCGGAGATTTGTATAAACCTTGCTGTCAGTCTCACGTTTGCAACATTGTTTCAATATTGAAATTCGATCTCCAGCTGTCCCATAGTAATGAACGTGTCAGGAGTCGGAACGAGACACAGGCAGGCAGCATTTCTCAGCCATTTGAAATCATGAATCAGCTGGCATCATTTTTGTGGATATATACAAAGAAATGTCCATAGAAAACAGTTCAAATGAAACGAAATGTGGCTAGTTTGCTGTCTTTCCAGGTTCAGTTTGAAATTATTGTGTTAGCTGTGTTGTTGGCTAACTCTTCTGAACAACAGTGTCCTGACGAGAGAGCCAGGCAAAATCGCGGAGCATTAGCTCATTGTTATGAATGTATCCAAATAAATGTCACTAGGAAACAGCATAAACATTTGCAAATGCAGCTACTTTGCTGTTATTCTGGATGCACTGTTTGACGTGACTGTAAGTTAGTCATAGTTGGATAGCTAGCAAGCAAGGGATAAGAACTGGCAATGGAACATTTAGAATGAACGACTGGGTCGTGTCCATAGATGCAGAACAAAAAGACTGACTGACTGGGTCATGTTTCTGGCAACCGAACATCCCGCCGGCTTGGGTAGCAACCCAATATTTCTGTCGAGACTATTTCTTGTGGAAAGATTAAAAAGTATGAATAAATTCATTAAAATTATGTTTTTCATGAAAATATGTCAATCATTATTTGAGCATGTTGGTAATCGTTGTATAAAAGTGATAATGCCCTCGAAGCCAGTGTTTGGAGGATATATTGGCACAGTTTGCCGGCCCTCAACATTGTCTCGGGCCTAACAACACCTGTGCCAAGACATCTTCCAAACACTGGCTTCGAGGGCATTATCACTTAATTAGTTCGATTTTGTTGGTCAATTTCTTCAACAAATGATCAGGTCTATATAATTATCAAACATACATTAGTAATGGAAAGGAAACACAGACTCTTTGTTTAAGTATTAAAATACTCCTTTAGTAATATAATTGTAGGCAGAAGTTGGTACAGAGTACAGTACATAATAACTCTCCCCAGGTTCTGCAAAATGTCTAAGACATCCTGTAACTCATATAGCCTCTCCCAGTCCTCCTTGCGTGAGTTTCCCTGGCAACAACATTTTAATAAATCTAACCTCCCCCTGACAGCAGCAACCATTTTATCAGCAATTAAAAGCTCAGAAGTGGGTTTGACCGCAACTTGACCTTTCATCACAAGTATAGAGTCATAACAAGGTGAATGAGTCCAAGCATCTTCTGGCAGGTGGCTGTTTTCATCAGGCCTGCGGTAGCCTTGTGTTCTCAAAAAACCTGTCGTATTTCTCAGAACCTCAGATAGCCAGGTGGGGCCTAGACAGGAGGAGTATGTACTGTAGACTGTTTCCGTCTTCTGATAGTGTCTGAAGGGCACAAAACTCAAAACTGGTGTTAATACACACACAGAGGTCTCCTAGAAGAGGAGACCTTACAGTTTATCGTAACACAATTTATTAACCCTAAAAAGGTATGAGGCCTTGGTTTAACCCTCTTCAATTTGAGTCTTGAAATTCCCTTCCTGGAAGTGTTCAACATAAGCTTTTATCCTCCCTTCATATTTGGTAACGTTAGATAGCTAGCTAACTAGCTAAACTAAAAAACGATGTACTAACACTAGTTAGCTAGCTTGTTTTGAATACAAAGTGAGACATTGACATGTCAGTTGGCTAGCTAGCTTGAAGCTACTAGCTGAACACAGTCACTAATGTCATCAACAACCTGAGTGAGGCTAGCTAGCCACAATAAGGATTAGCCACAATAGTGGAATTTGTGGTTCGTCTTCAAAATAAAAGTCGGCCATTGAAACGGATACAAATAGTGGAATAATACCATATTTGGAATAGACAGGACCAGCCTTAGCCCTTTGGGGGCCCTTAGCGTCACTTGACGTCAGAAAGAAAACAAAGTTTAGTTAATTACCTGCGATTCTACACATTTTGTAATGGGGTGAAGAGAAAATAGAGACATTTTATAATGCATTTTATGCAATTCTACAAATTTTACCATGGGGCAGAGAGAACAGAATGTGTCATTTTACAGCTAATTTCCTGTAATTCTACCCATTTTGCCATGGGGTGAAGATACATGTTTTGCAGTTTTAAACTAAGAGAGGAAATTAAAAAAAATGCCAGCTTAATGACGATACCCATGATATATTTGGGCTAGGGTTATGCTTATCGGTCAATAGGTTAATTTGCATAATTTAGTGGAATTAAATTGGCACGTGTATTTTCATTAGTTATCATTAGAGCCTGACTGATTTATTGTTTGACTGATATGATTGCCGATATGAGCCTTTTATGGATGTATTTGCATCGGTGTTTAATCCACCTAAAAGGACCGATTTAGAATAGATATATAGAACTACTTTTTTGCATTTCATTATTTGTCCTGAAGAAACTTCTTCTCGGGCCTAACAACACCCGTGCCAATATATCCTCCAAACACTGGATTCTCAGGCATTATCACTTAAGAGTGCCTTGAATTTAAAATATTCTGCACACCCCAAAACATACACATGCGTACCTGCATCCTTCATTTCGCTTGTTCAAGTATCCATGCCCATCTCCAAAGAGCGCCTCTCATCTGGTTACGAAAGACATGCTCCTCCAAACGTATTCAATTATTCAGTCCTATAATGCAGTATCAACGGTAGGACTAGACTATAATTTGCTTAATGAGACCATGCCTCAAACATACAATACAATTTACAGGCTAAAGGTGTTTTTTATTTTAGGAGCAGTGCCAGAATTTATTAAAATACTGATGGAGAGAATTGTTTCTCACTTTTAAAATGAAAATGTAGGCTGTAGGAATCAACAGCATGATGAACACTTTTCACACTCTAGTGGACAAAAGTGGTGACGGCGGCTAAATATCTTTCAAATTTCAAATGATGTCTTCTTCTCCCCGGCACAAACGGTGAATAGTTCATATTTTCCTTGTGGTGTGATGAACTCAATATGATTCTCCTTGTTTATTTTACTAGAAATTATTACGAAAGGTTCTGCACAGAGCACAGAACAACTGCCCCAGAGTATCCTGGTGCAGGCTTGAATAAAGGTATTAGCAAGGACGTAGGAGCCGGGGAGACGGAGGCCTTTTTATTTTGAAAAGGCCTCTGCGGCTGGAACATGAGTCACTTCCCCCGCCTTCACTGACTGCTTCCTTCTCACTCTCGGTTGTTACAAGCAGTGTGACAGTGTGTGAGTGAGAGAAAAAGCACTGTGCGGCACAAGCATCATTACTCACCGCACAAGGTAAAGTTATTTTTGTTGGCAACAACATAGTATGTTTAAGTAAAAATGTATGAATGTGAATAAAGGTTGATATGTTAGAACGAACGTGAGCAACTAAACTTTCTCCTGGCTAGTAGCTAGTTAGATTTACATTTACAGTTTAGTCATTTTTAGCTGTGTCAGGTTTTATCTAACTAGCTAATGCTGGGTAGTTCTGGACGTGTGAAAAACTGATAGTGAATGTTTTGAAGCCAATAATACTTGCTAGCTACAGAATTACTTGCACAATCACTGTCTTAGTTGTCATCATATGGCAGCAAGTTAGCAATGGATGTGCCACCTGTCCGGAAGAGAGAAAAAAAAAGCATAAAGAGTTTTATTTCAAAGGAGGTTCTTGGCCACTGACCCCACACCACCCCTGGCAAACTAGCTGGCAAATTTTTATGCTTTCAGCTTAGATTAACAAATTTAGGCATGACATGGGCTCCCGAGTCGTGCAGCTGTCTAAGGCACTGCATCCTAGTGCTAGAGGCATCACTACAGACCCTGGTTTGATTCCAAGCTGTATCACAACCGGCCGTGATTGAGAGTCCCATAGGCCGGCGCACAATTGGCCCAGCGTCGTCCGGGTTAGGGTTTGGCCGGTGTAGGCCGTCATTGTAAATAAGAATTTGTTCTTAACTGATTTGCCTAGTTAAATAAAGGTTAAATGATGGTTTTGCCTACACCTAGCAACCTGTTTAAATTATATGAGCAAAAAATATACAATTTTATTTGGAATGGCAAGCCAAACAAAATTATTATTGGATTACTCACTCATTAATGGCTTTGGATCAAAATAAATAAGTACCAACATTCTTTCTGATAGTCTTTAATAAATACATGTTTTGACCAGGTTCATCTGCTCATGTTGTGTGTGTTCAATTATTTGTGACGTGGCATTTAAAGCATATTGAAGATAGAAGCCGCCTCAATGTATTTGATGCTTATATACTCTAAAGTTTTACACAGTATCTGTTCATCAACATCTTTATGCTTTGTTAATAAAATAAAGATAAAAAATACTTAAAAAATGCAGATGTTTATTTCAACTACTGTACATCTCAGCTACATTTTAGTTGCACTTCCCCCGAGCTCCACGACCACGGGTAAAACTTTGCTGAGATGTTTTCAAAAACTTGTTTTTCACAAGGGCTATTAGCAGGACAATAGACATGATGTGGTTCTAAAAACATTGAATGTCTCGCCAGCTTTGATCCATGCCAGTGCCTGCAGCACGCAAAGTTTTTTGTTTGTCAGACAAATAATTTGGTCAAAACTACAGAACAGTACAAAAGAAGAGAACACACATGGTTAATGTTCTGGGGGGGAAAAAAAATATATAGTTATACACTACCATTCAAAAGTTTGGGGTCACTTAGAAATGGCTTTGTTATCCATGAAAACATACATGAAATGAGTTGCAAAATGAATAGGAAATATAGTCAAGGCGTTGACAAGGTTATAAATAATGATTTTTAATTTAAATAATAATTGTCTCCTTCAGACTTTGATTTCGTCAAAGAATCCTCCATTTGCAGCAATTACAGCCTTTAGGACCTGTGGTTTTCTAGTTGTCAATTTGTTGAGGTTTCCTGAGGAGATTTTACCCCATGCTTCCTGAAGCACCTCCCACAAGTTGGATTGGCCTAATGGGCACTTCTTACGTACCATACGGTCAAGCTACTCCCACAACAGCTCAATAGGGTTGAGAGCCGGTGACTGTGCTGGCCACTCCATTATAGACAGAATACCAGCTGACCGCTTCTTCCCTAAATAGTTCTAGCATAGTTTGGAGCTGTGCTTTGGGTCATTGTCCTGTTGTAGCAGGAAATTGGCTCCAATTAAGCGCCGTCCAAAGGGTATGTCATGGCGTTGCAAAATGGAGAGAAAGCCTTCCTTCTTCAAGATCACTTTTACCCTGTACAGATCTCCCACTTTACCACCACCAAAGCACCCCCAGACCATCACATTGCCTCCACCATTTCTGTATATCATGAATGTTCTTATTTGGGATCCGAACACAAACTTAGATTTGTCTGTCCATAATAGTTTTTTCCAATCTTCCTCTGTCTATTGTCTGTGTTCTTTTGCCCATCTTAATATTTTATTTTTATTGGCCAGTCTGAGATATGGCTTTTTCTTTGCAACTCTGCCTAGAAGGCCAGCATTGCGGAGTCGCCTCTTCACTGTTGACATTGAGACTGGTGTTTTGCGGGTACTATTTAATGAAGCTGCCAGTTGAGGACTTGTGAGGCATCTGTTTCTCAAACTAGACACTAATGTACTTGTCCTCTTGCTCAGTTGTGCACCGGGGCCTCCCACTCTTTCTATTCTGGTTAGAGCCAGTTTGCGCTGTTCTGTGAAGGGAGTAGTACACAGTGTTGTACGTGATCTTCAGTTCCTTGTCAAATTCTCGCATGGAATAGCCTTCATTTCTCAGAACAAGAATAGACTGACGAGTTTCAGAAGAAAGTTCTTTGTTTCTGGCCATTTTGAGCCTGTAATCAAACCCACATGCTGATGCTCCAGACACTCAACTAGTCTGAAGGTGGTCAGTTTTATTGCTTCTTTAAATCGGGGCAGCAGGTAGCCTAGTGGTTAGAGCGTTGGACTAGTAACAGAAAGGTTGCAAGATTGAATCCCTGAGCTGACAAGGTAAACATCTGTCGTTCTGCCCCTGAACAAGACAGTTAACCCACTGTTCTTAGGCTGTCATTGAAAATAAGAATTTGTTCTTAACTGACTTGCCTAGTTAAAAAAAGGCAAATAATAATAATAATCAGCACAACAGTTTTCAGCTGTGCTAACATAATTGCAAAAGGGTTTTCTAATGATCAATTTGCATTTTAAAATAATAAAGTTGAATTAGCTAACACAACGTGCTGTTGGAACACAGGAGTGATGGTTGCTGATAATGGGCCTCTGTACGCCTATGTAGATATTCCATAAAAAATCTGCAATTTCCAACTACAATAGTCATTTACAACATTAACAATGTCTACACTGTATTTCTGATCAATTTTATGTTATTTTAATGGACAAAAAAAGTGTGCTAGGTGTGCTTTTTACTAGGATTAAATGTCAGAAATTGTGAAAAACTTAGTTAAAATGTATTTGGCTAAGATGTAGGTAAACTTCCGACTTCAACTGTAGTCATTAGTATATAAACAACATTACGTTTTTGTCATAAACCTCTAAACAATGACTAAATTATCCCAACCACGTGTTAGAACAAGCGCATATTCATTTCACTGGTAGAATCGGGAAGTTTCGACTTCCTGTGTATTAATCTGCTCAAAGGGAACCACAAAGTCTGGCATTCATAGCGAATGCAGACAACGCCCGCTAGGTAGATGTGGCGTGCCCGAAAACTTGGATGATGGCGTTGTTTACTTCGAACGAACACACAGTAATCTCAGAACTTCTCTAGGCAATAATTTTTTTGTCTTTGTTTTTCAAAATGTTCTGTACCTGATATGCTGATTACAAACGAGCAAAAATGTGTTATCTTTCACTGTTCTACCTACCAGAGATTTACCCGGACGCTGCCAGTGGCTTTCTAACCTACAAAGCATTACATGGGCTTGCTCCTACCCATCTTTCCGATTTGGTCCTGCCGTGCTATGGTCACAAGACGCAGGCCTCATAACTGTCCCTAGAATTTCTAAGCAAACAGCTGGAGGTAGGGCTTTCTCCTATATAGCTCCATTTTTATGCAATGGTCTGCCTCCCATGTGAGAGACGCAGACTTGGTCTCAAATTTTAAGTCTTTATTGAAGACTCATCTCTTCAGTAGGTCCTATGAGTGTAGTCTGGCCCAGGAGTGTGAAGGTGAACGGAAAGGCACTGGAGCAACGAACCGCCCTTGCTGTCTCTGCCTGGCCGGTTCCCCTCTCTCCACTGGGATTCTCTGCCTCTAACCCAAAATACAGGGGCTGAGTCACTGGCTTACTGGTGCTCTTCCATGCCGTCCTTAGGAGGGGTGTGTCACTTGAGCGGGTTGAGTCACTGACGTGATCTTCCCATCTGGGTTGGTGCCCCCCCCCCCCCCCCCCCTTGGCGTGTGCCGTGGCGGAGATCTTTGTGGGCTATACTCGGCCTTGTCTCAGGATGGTAAGTTGGTGGTTGAAGATATCCCTGTGGGTGGGGTTATGGGTGGGTGGGGTTATATCCTGCCCGTTTGGCCCTGTCCGGGGGTATCGTCGGACGGGGCCACAGTGTCTCCCGACCCCTCCTGTCTCAACCTCCAGTATTTATGCTGCAGTAGTTTGTGTCGGGGGACTAGGGTCAGTCTATTATATCTGGAGTATTTCTCTTGTCTTATCCGGTGTCCTGTGTGAATTTAAGTATGCTCTCTCTAATTCTTTCTTTCTCGGAGGACCTGAGCCCTAGGACCATGGCTCAGGACTACCTGGCCTGATGACTCCTTGCTGTCCCTAGTCCACCTGGCCGTGCTGCTGCTCCAGTTTCAACTGTTCTGCCTGCGGCTATGGGACCCTGACCTGTTCACCAGATGTGCTACCTGTTCCAGACCTGCTGTTTTCAACTCTCTAGAGACAGCAGGAGCGGTAGAGATACGCTGAATGATCGGCTATGAAAAGCCAACTGACATTTACTCCTGAGGTGCTGACCTGTTGCACCCTCGACAACCACTGTGATTATTATTATTTGACCCTGCTGGTAATCTATGAACATTTGAACATCTTGGCCATGTTCTGTTATAATCTCCACCTGGTACAGCCAGAAGAGGACTGGCCACCCCTCATAGCCATGGTTCCTCTCTAGGTTTCTTCCTAGGTCCTGGCCTTTTTAGGGAGTTTTTCCTAGCCACCATGCCTCTACACCTGCATTGCTTGCTGTTTGGGGTTTTAGGCTGGGTTTCTGTACAGCACTTTGAGATATCAGCTGATGTAAGAAGGGCTTTATAAATACATTTGATTTGATTTCTGCTATCAAGAATGATGCTTACGGTGAACAAAGATTATCAGAAAGATTTTCAGGCTGAACTGATGGGGAATCCTTTTTGACGACAGCTGAGAAATGATGTGATACCATATATTTTTTCCTTCACAACAAAATGGAAGATTCTCGATTAGAGGTAACCTAAAGTTAGCTGGCTTGCTAGCCTAGCTTGACTAGGTATGTTAATGTTACAATCATGTATTAAACTCTGAAAGCCATCAGTTAAATCCTATTGCTAGCTAGCTATGTTTTGGATACACACTTTTGGATATAAACTGCCTTCATTTTGCTGGACCCCAGGAAGAGTAGCTGCTGCTTTGGCAGCAGCTAATGGGGATCCATAATAAATACAAAGAATCTATTTTGCCTATGCCATGGTAGTCACTGCTAGACTGGTTGCTACATTTAGCAGAGTAAACATGTTTGTTCATTCTATCTTTGACTAAAGTTATTTAGTCCAGCAGCATACCACCCTTCATCACACTGCTGGCTAGCCTCTGAAGCTAAGCAGGATTGGTCCTGAATGGGAGATCAGATGCTGCTGGAAGTTGTGTTAGGAGGCACTCTTTACTCTGGTCTAAAATATAGATATATATATTCCCTAGGGCAGTGATTGTGAACATTACCCTATGTAGGGTGCTGTCTTTTGGATGGGATGTTAAATGGGTATCCTGACTCTCTGTGGTCACTAAAGATCCCATGGCACTTATCGTAAGAGTAGGGGTGTTAACCTTGGTGTCCAGGCTAA
Organism: Salvelinus sp. IW2-2015; assembly: GCF_002910315.2. Taxonomy (NCBI): domain Eukaryota; kingdom Metazoa; phylum Chordata; class Actinopteri; order Salmoniformes; family Salmonidae; genus Salvelinus; species Salvelinus sp. IW2-2015. The sequence continues at coordinate 1,357,074 of NC_036851.1, read as the reverse complement.
ATTCCCAATCTGGCCCTCATACCATCATGGCCACAATCATCCCCAGCTTCCAATTGGCTCATTCATCCCCTGTAACTATTGGTAGCCATCTATTCCACCCTTGTCTGGAAAACACTCCGTTACATAAATTAGAATTTTCGAGCTAGTTGTGTGTTGGTATGAATGTGTATAAATCGTCTGTAGTTGGTTCTCAGTTGGCTAGAAATCTTGCTGCCAATTTAGTGACATTGGCTAGATAACAGCAAGCTGACAATATTGACATGTCTATGTTAGGTGTGCTAAGATAGTGTATTGATCTCTATTAGACTGGCTAGTGGTTAAATTGTGTATTTTGTTGTACTGTAGGTGGTACAGAATCTGATTCCACCAGCATGTGCTTCTAACCCCTAGCTCTGCACAAGGTGAAGGTAAGTTGGCAAAAATACAAACTGATTGCTAAGATAGCTCAATTTACAGTAAGCATGGCATAAACATGAATTGGGTCGTGTTTGTATGGTTTTGTATTATGGGATTACAGGTAGCCTAACATGCTGACCAGACCGGACACGTCGCGTGCGCGAGCGTCGCAAAATAAATTTAGAAATCCATGTTATTCAATTATTGCACCCACACTGCTCGTGCGCGTCAACAAGCATCTGCGTTACCAAGGGCTAAAATAGAAGTCATTCCTATTTCTGATGCAGATCGTGCTGAAAGTCCTGCCTCTCCCATCTCCTCATTGGTTTATAGAAGCAGGTACCCACATGCCATCTCCTCATTGGTTATGCCCACGTGGGTGATTGAAAGACGAACTGTTTTGCCGGTTGTCGTGGTAATACTATGAAAGTTTAGATGCGATCACCATATAAGTTCAACGATGAAAAAGCCTGGAAGGAGGAGAGATGACTAGAAACGATTCGGTTGGCCGTTTTATGTGTGGATTAATTTGTCAGAGTAGAGGACCTCGTGCAATTCAGGTAAAATAACAACTCAATGTTTATATCCCAGGACAAATTAGCTAGCAACAGCAAGCTAGCTAAATAGGACAAATTAGCTAGCAAGTGCAAGCTAACTAGCTAAATTGCCATACATGTTTTGTTTTGATATTTTAACCTGCGTGTCGTGATTGCGTTTGGTGTAGGGGGACAAAATACATTTGCACACGATAGCGCACGATGGCGCACGCTCGCAGACGGTTTGGGTTCTGTGTAAGGAGTGAGACCACAGACTACCTTCCAGACCATGTAATCAATTTAGTCTACCTGTCACACCTGCTCCTGCAACGCCCTCTACTGCTCATCCTGTGTCTCCTTGACCTGCCGCCACTCCCCCAGTACTCTCTCTCTCTCCCTCTCTCTACGTGTGTGACTGTGTGGGCGGAGACAGGTGTGCTGGAGTCAGAGCAGATCCCCACCAGCTGAAACCTGTTCCATAATCAAGACCTCTACAAATACTCAGCCCTGCCACTTCCACACTGCCGGAACGTAATCTCTGTTTATTCTGCCTGCTCTGACTCTGGTCCCTGTCTCACGGCTCGTCCTCATGCTACTCTGTCCTGGATTCCCCACACTATTACCCCCTTGGATTCCCCTCCGGACCTGCGTACCCTGTCTCAAACCCTCTCGCCTTAGCACCTGGTTTCCAGCAACTCACCCGAGTTTCCCCTGACCTGCACTCCATCTCCACCCTGGGGTTCAATAAATACCTTGGTTACTTCATTCCAGTATCCTCGTCTGAATCTGCTCTTGGGTTCCCCTGTTCCACTCCGCGTAACACTACCCCTTTTCTCTTTTATCATTTTCTCTTTGTAAAACAGGCTATCTAGAGTCCTTCCAGCAGTGGCATTTTGGGTACACAAGCACGTGGGAGTGAATACACATTGCGGATGTGGAGCACAACAAGATTGTATGACAGAAACCAGCAAGGGACACTGAAAGGTATAAAATCAAGACTACAACAATAAGTCTGTCAATTTGATTACTGTAAAATTGCATTGTATCTGGTCAAACTATTTTTTCCCCAAATGTTTACTAAGAGTTGGTAACCGGCTGATTGGTTGGCTATTTGAGCCAGTAAAGAGGGCTTTAATATTCGGTAGTAGAATTACTTTTGCTTCCCACCAGGCCTGAGGGCACAAACTTTGTTATAGGCTTAAATTGAAGATGGGGCGCATGGGATTGGCAATATTGTCTGCTATTATCCTTAGTAATTTTACATCCAAGCTGTCAGACCCCGGGTGGCTTGTCATTGATGATAGACAACAATACTTTTTCACCTCTTCCACACTCACTTCACGGAATTCAAAATGACAATGCTTGTCTTTCATAATATGGTCAGATGTACTTTGATGTGTAGTGTCAGAGTTTGTTGCTGTCATGCATAAATTTGCTAATCTTGCCAATTAAAATGATATTTAAGTAATATCTGCTTATTAGATATCTGGGATATGCTGTTTCTCCTCATTACACACCACGGAACAAATATTCTTTACATCAAAACATAGGAATCACTACAAACATATTGTATGTCCGCTTATACACTATATTAGGCCCAGCCTTTGGAACTTTGGTTTTCATAGATATGGCTACTATATTGTGATCACTACATCTGATGGCTTTGATACTAGCAAATTTCTGCACCATTAGTAAAGATGTAATCAATACATGTTGATTTCATTCCTGTGCTGTTTGTAACTACCCTGGTAGGTTGACTGATAACCTGATCCAGGTTGCAGGCACTAGTTACAGTGTGAAGCTTTTTTTTGAGTGAGCAGTCTGATGAAAGCGAGTCTATTTCAATTACTCAGAAAATATACCTTTTTTTTGTAATTATTTTTTTTACCTTCATTTAACCAAGCAAGTCAGTTAAGAACAAATTCTTATCTTCAATGACGGCCTAGGAACACTGGGTTAACTGCCTTGTTCAGGGGCAGAACAACATATTTTTACCTTGTCAGCTCGGGGATTCAATCTTGCAACCTTTATGTTACTAGTCCAACGCTCTAACCACTAGGCTACCTGCCGCCCCAAGGATTCCTGTGAGTAGGCAGAGAACAAGAGAGAGTGCTATGAAGAATATGTGCTTCAGTAAGCTGGGCTTTTTAGCATCTATAGCCATGGTTGTTAATTGTACTGCAGAAATGAGTCTAAAGTCACAGAAAATAGAGGTTGTAGCGGCAGAGATGTACTTGGGATTGTGAAGATTTATTGCAGAAGAGCTGCAGGGGGTGTTGAGTGACATGCCCTCTCAGACTGTTGGTCTGGAGTAGGACTACGTACTAGGTAGGGTTAAATAGCGGAATGGGTGATGTGTTTTTTAGAGGGGACTAATAGGTGGTAGGGTAATTTTCCTTTCCCCCAATTTTGTATTATTGTATCGAAGAATATAATGTAGGTGGGTGATTCTGCAACTATGTGCACTGGGTTAATTTTTGGGATTTAAAAAAACCCAGCTTTTATTCTTTATATGTTAAGGTAAAACTGCAATCACCAAGGATTTTTTAACACCTCTCTATCAAGTATTTGAGCTACTTTCAGATGCATTTTATACCTCAATTGCCCTTGTCCCTGACCCAGACTTTTGATCTTCTACTATGTTTTACTATGAGAAAACATGAATTAAACCTTATATTATGTATCCACTAGAGAGAGTCAATTAAGTAAAAGCTATATCAATATTTATTGTGAGTATGCCCGTAATTTTCTTTACACAAAATATACCTGTCCTTTGGTAGTGGTGTCATTTCCACTACTGAGGGCAAATTCCTCATTAATAATGGTGTTTCAAGTATTTTAATTTGTTTTTAGAATATGCCACATAAAACAGCACAGAGGTCACAGACATATTAAATAAATACGATACCAGGAACATCTGCAAAAATAATGGGAGAGATACTGGAAGAAAAAAGAGAAGGGAGAAGTGAAATCTATCTCTGAGCTTACAAAGCGAGAACAAAGAGGCAAGAGAAGGCAATGGAAATGCAACCAATGGAATAGAAGACAGACTTTAAAGACCACAGTTGCAATGGAGACCTACCTATCAGGCAACACACCACCTCAGTCACCAGATGACTTGCAGCCAGAACATGAGGACAACATACCTGCCCCTAACTTACCTACCCCTGATGCAAGTCCTGATACCACTTCCTCATCGTCTGCAATAACAATGAGAAGTCGAATACTTGCTGGAAGGAAAAAGGTTGGAAGAGGTCGCTCAAAAACATACAGAGATCTTTGCATGAAAAATGTCAAACTTGATAAAGCTTTACGGAAAGCTGAGAAATACAAACAAGGTCAACTGATGAAGAAAATGGAGAGACAAGATCTGTCACGCCTGCTCCCGCTCCCCTTCCCTGGCACTCGAAGGCGCCAGGCTCCCCAGCATTATGCACTCCTGCTACCATCATTATGCACACCTGCTTCCCCCGTCACGCGCACCAGTGATTATTGGACTCACCTGGACTCAATAACCTCTGTCATTACCTCCTCAATATCTGTCTGGTTCTCCGCTCTGTTCCCTGTTTCAGCATTAATTGTCGTCTGTCGTTGTTTACCCGTGTGCTGACGCTGTTCCTGTTTTGTTACCCGTCTGTTCCTGAACAAATGTTGACTCCCTGTACCTGCTTCTCATCTCCAGCGTCGGTCATTACAAGATTCCCCAAAGACAAAACAGCAAATGAAGGGTACTCTGAAGAACTTGAGAAGTATTTTATTGTATCAAAATGCCATCAATGCTGAAAAGCTTTTTAAAAATGTGCAGTGCCAAGGACAAACAAGTGGCTTCAAAATTGTTCAGAGGCAACATCCTGAGAAAGTATGGCCTGGTCAAAGCCGCAAACAGAGAATTTGGATTTTCAGCAAAAGTAATTAGGGCAAATCAATACAGGCCAACAAGTCTTCAATACTCCAGGAAAAAGCAGTGTAACAGAATTAGCATAGCCACAGAAGAGAATATCACTAGATGATATGAACGTGATGACAACAATAGAGCAACAAAAGGGCAAAAGGATACACTAATGAGAAAAAAAATAAAAAAGCAGAAGCGCATCTTGAATGGCACAATTCAGAACCTTTTATCAGAAGTTTAGGAGGGAATATTCAGAGATTGAAATGTCTACTATGAATTCTGCAAAACGCAGTCTTTTTTGTTTTGTCAAGCCAGCAGTCCAGGATAGGGACACATGCTTTCGCAAATCCCACGCCAACCTCCAGATCATAGAGGACAAACTAAAATACCACAAACCTTATTGAGTCTTTGTGCTGTGAGAAAAACCAGAAGAGAGAGAAGAAAAACAAAGAGGGAAACATGGTGAAGTTCACTGTACAGTAAAATAAAATGTGTGTGTGTGGCACACTGCATATTCTACTGGAGGATTTCTCAAAAGGATTGAATGAGAAGTTGGGTCAACACATGTACACCATTCGACACAAATACTCCAAACTGAGAGAATTAAAAGAGAATCTGCAGAAAGAGATCATTGTGCAAATTGCTTTGCAGAGAACTACCTGTGTAAATTCACCAGAGAAATCCTGGCAGTTCACTTTGGTGATTCTCATAAGCAGGTGACCCTCCACACCTGTGTTGGATATACTACAAAGGATACAGTTTCACTTTACTCACTGAGCTCTTCTATGCAGACGACCCCTCTACTACAGTATCTGGGCCCATCTCTCAAAAACACTGGCCTACTTCCTTGAGCTCTGCCCATCGGTTACTTTTGGAATCTTACTTTGTCTTATGTTAATTACATGTTTAAAAATGGTTGTTCAAAATGTTTGCAATTGTAACGCTCGTCTTCCTCCTCTTCTGAGGAGGAGTAGTAGGAAGGATCGGAGGACCAATGCGCAGCGTGGTATGTTTCCATACTTTAATAAAGCAAATAGAAACACTGAACAAAACCAACAAAGTCCCGTATGGTAACAATACAGGAACAATCACCCACAAAGACAAAACAGGCTACCTAAATATGGCTCCCAATCAGAGACAACAACTAACACCTGCCTCTGATTGAGAACCATATCAGGCCAAACACATGGAAACAGACAAACTAGACATACAACATAGAATGCCCACTCATATCACMCCCTGACCAAACAAAACATAGAAACATACAACGCAAACTATGGTCAGGGCGTGACAGCAATAAAATATTTTTTTCATATTTTTTAACATAGATGTCATTTCCACCACACCTGGTCATTTCCACCACACTGATATTTTTTTGGTAAATTAGTATATAATTTACATTTAGATAAGGACATTATATGGTTGTTATTATGATCTCACAAAAAAGTTGGGTGGAAATATCTTATTTTTCATGATAAATGTTTTCAGTCGTCATGAAGGCAAGTTTATACATTCAGGCGTCGTGGTGAGTTGTTAATATTAGGAAAACCTTAAAAATCACTTAAAATAATATTCAATACACGTTCATGTACACATGTATAAGAAATGTGTTATAAATGAATTGTACGATGATGTTTAATGCCTTGACAGAAATGACATTTGTCTATGGGTGTCTGAGAAAAATTTACAAAAATATATACATACCTGAATCGTACGATTGCAGCTATTATCAGATATTGCTTCTAGACAAATCAAAGACAATTATAATACTTGTAAAATTGTGTTTCAATACATTTTAATTATGAAAGCCTGCAACGCCAAAGTGCCCGAAGTTGCAGTTACCCATGTAGGCCGTGAGGGCCTCACACGCCAGTACATTAGGTGGCAGTGTATGCACCTAAAAGTTGGATGCGATCCACCAACCAAATCTCAAAGAAGAAGGAGGGCCAGTGTTACAAAACGTGAAGATTTAATGAAAAACAATCTGTTTCCAGCTTCTTGGTTTCAATACGTAGGTTAAATATTGTAACTTTTGGCGGAGTCATGTATCGGCGACCATTGCAGGCCGCTGTGAGGAACATAATAAATACGTCGGCATCCAGAGTCACCTTCGGCAAGGTAATGTAAGGCTTGCTCACATGAAGGCTATAGCTAGCTAGCTAGCTTAGCTAACTGTCAAGTCGCAACATTTTCTCTATTGGTTGCCAAATAAAATAACTCCAGTGCCAACCAAATTGCGCTCACTTGTCAGATTGGAACATGAATAATAGATTGTAGGCTTACTCTATTGAATGTTCCAAAAACATAAGAAAAACTAGAGCTAACGTTAGCCAATGTCAACTAGCATTACCTCCAACCCAGGTGAACTTGGGTGTCATTAACTTATTTCAATATTCTTCCTAAATTGTACTCTTATCTCCTTGCCTTTCTGTGTAAAACTTCTAGAGATGATTACACAATATGCCGTGGTAGGCTGCTTCATCTTTTTTTGCTGCAGAACAGTCCGCAGTAAGTTAACTAACTCGTATACACTTCACAAAACCCAGAGGCCAAGTCAGGTTTCTAAGATCACAACGACAGCAATACAAAATGTTATTGGTATACAGGTAGCTTAGCTCTTTCGAGACAACCAGAAGTAGTCTATAGTAGTGAATATTCTCTCTCTCTGTTCTAACTTACCACAAATTCACATCGTAGCCTATCTGCATGAATCTGTCCTGTCAGTTTACTGTTAGCTAGCAGTCACAGCAGTAGTAGTTAACGTTAAATGTTAGATACAAGTAGACCTAACTGTCACCAGCGCATGCAGCAGCCTCCCCTGAAGCCCCCCTAAAATGGGTCTAGCGACGTCCCTGCAGGTAGCTATGATAGTTCAGCAAAACTTAAAAGCTTTATGAGAACTTTTAGCCTACCATGGACACATGCACATTTTTTTCTTTGTAAAATGTATATAATTGCATGGTACATTCACTCCCAAATATGTTGGTAAGTAGGCCTAACTGCATCTCAGTACCTTTTTTATTGGATTTTACCTAATGCCATGTTTATTCTGTCATTGTTTAAGGCATTAGAGCAAGAGGCCTGTCTTGGAAGAGCTTTAATTGCTTGCCGGTTGTTCGCTGCAACCTCTCCGTCCCAGACACAATGCCGGACTCTTCACAGCACTTCACAGGTATGTGCTAACCACCATGACTCGCATCAAGGTTGGAACTACAGAAAATGTGCCTTCACTGATCGTATTTTCAGTCTAGCCAAAGCCTAAGTTAGTCCAATATTGAACTAAAGGAGCCTAATGTTCTGTTTAAAAGAAGAATTGGCTCTGGGAGGCAAAATGGCCAAATACTCCATAAAAACGTGAATCGATTCTCAATTGCGTTACTGTTCTAGAAACATAAATCCCTCTACTTGCGTATCACAATCAATTATTTCGCAAAATACACACTACCTGTACACTGTTTTAACCAGGGATTGGAACTGGTTCAGGGAACCGAACTAATAAATACATTTTTGAAAGAACAGAAACAGAACTAGGAACAAAAATGATCCACACTATACTAAAACGGATGTTATTTTAAAAGCATCAGTTCCGGTTAATGTTATTTTACGTTCCAGGCATTTTTGTTCTAGTCCCACAAAAAAACGCAATAATGTTCCAGGCAAAGCCCTCTCTGCCACTCAGAAACTTATTCTAGTGTCTGGCTGCGAGCTGAGATCTTTGCCAGTGTGTGTACGTGTTTAGTCTACCTGCCCCTCCTCCCTCCGAAGCATAGGCTACTGTACTGACATTACAAGTGTGATTCAGAAGATAGATTTTTTTTTTATTAGCTAGAGAAGAATGGATTAACTTTTTCAATGCTTAACTCAGCAAAAAATTAAACGTCCCTTTTTCAGGACCCTGTCTTTCAAAGATAATTCGTAGAAATCCATAAACACTGTTTCCCATGCTTGTTCAATGAACCATAAACAATTAATGAACATGCACCTGTGGAACGGTCATTAAAACACTAACAGCTTGCAGACGGTAGGCATTAAGGTCACAGTTTTGAAAACGTAGGACACTAAAGAGGCTTTTCTACTGACTCAAAACACCAAAAGAAAGATGCCCAGGGTCCCTGCTCATCTGCATGAACGTGCCTTAGACATGCTGCAAGAAGGGATGAAGACTGCAGATGTGGCCAGGGAAATAAATTACAATGTCCTTATTGTGAGACGCCTAAGACAGCGCTACAGGGAGACAGGATGGACAGCTGATCATCCTCACAGTGGCAGACCACATGTAACATCTGCACAGGATCGGTACATCCGAACATCACACCTGCAAGACAGGTACAGGATGGCAACAACTGCCCGAGTTACACCAGGAATGCACAATCCCTCCATCAGTGCTCAGACTGTCCGCAATAGGCTGAGAGAGGCTGGACTGAGGGCTTGTAGGCCTGTTGTAAGGCAGGTCCTCACCAGACATCACTGGCAACAATGTCGCCTATGGGCACTAACCCACTGTCGCTGGACCAGACAGGACTGGCAAAAAGTGCTCTTCACTGACGAGTCGTGGTTTTGTCTCTCACCAGGGGTGATGGTTGGATTTGCGTTTATTGTCGACGGAATGAGCGTTACACCAAGGCCTGTACTCTGGAGTGGGATCGATTTGGAGGTGGAGGGTTTGTCATGGTCTGGGGAGGTGTGTCACAGCATCATCGGACTGAGCTTGTTGTCTTTGCAGGCAATCTCAACGCTGTGCGTTACAGGGAAGACATCCTCCCTCATGTGGTACCCTTCCTGCAGGCTCATCCTGACATGACTCTCCAGCATGACAATGACACCTGCCATACTACTCGTCTGTGCGTGATTTCCTGAAAGACAGGAATGTCAGTGTTCTGCCATGGCCAGCGACGAGCCCGGATCTCAATCCCATTGAGCACGTCTGGGACCTGTTGGATTGGAGGGTGAGGGCTAAGGTCATTTCCCCCCCCAGAAATGTCTGGGAACTTGCAGGTGGAAGAGTGGGGTAACATCTCACAGTAAGAACTGGCAAATCTGGTGCAGTCCATGAGGAGATGCGCTACAGTACTTAGTATCTGGTGTGGCCACCAGCTGCATTGACTGTTACTTTTGATTTTAACCGTCCCCCTTTTGTTCAGGGACACATTATTCCATTTCTGTTAGTCACATGTCTGTGGAACTTGTTCAGTTTGTTTCAGTTGTTGAATCTTATGTTCATACAAATATTTACATATGTTAAGTTTGCTGAAAATAAACGCAGTTGACAGTGAGGACTTTCTTTTTTTGCTGAGTTTATTAGCAGGTTGGAAAAAGTAGCCTATCACTGGTTAGCTGTTAATGCTTAGCCTACATGCTAAAATAAGCCATTATTGTTGCATGTTTGACATTTTAAATGCGTTTTCTGAGATATTTAATCAGATGCATTTTGAATTTCCAGGTTGCGGGTCCCTTACTGTATCACATCAAGACGGGCAGGTGCCGGATCAGTTCTTTTGAAATTGCGGACAGTTGTGGTTTTGATGTGCGCTGATCCGCACATCCCTAGTCAGTGTCTGTAGTAGGCTTACTGGGCTACCTTTCAAGCTGATATCATGCGTCAAGGCTCTTCCCTCTTGTCCCTCCATTCCCAGCTCTTTAATGTGAAAGAAACCCCACAGATGGCCATGGAAGAGGAGGTGGGGGCCTTCACCAAGCTCATCGAGGCCATGGGCTTCACAGGACCTCTCAAATACAACAAATGGGTAAGTGCCTCTAGCGTTCACCAAACCACTCAAATGTCCATCCACTGCAGTTCTTCATACAGCGTTACTTTAGGTCTCTCACAAGTAACCTCTCTGATTTATCAGCTCACACTTTAATCTATATGTAGGATGTCATGTTCAATAATGCATCGAGGTTCACTTGTGAAGGATAGCATTTCAACCAACATGTACACACGAGATGCATCCAAAAGTATGTGTCGCCGAAATGGGAGTTGTTGCAACTCGCTCGTTGTTTTAGACCTATCGTTAATTTGGTTCTGATTTTTTTAAACGGTGATGTGTAACAAATGCCTGTCACATTGAACGCACACATTCCCATCTCTAAAGACAGGACTGGCACTTAAATGTCCATCCTGGTTACATGGGGATATGAGGCTTATGAATCCCAACAGGGGAGCATTAACCCTGTGGTGAACCAGGAATCTTCCCTGTGGACTAGCCCAAGTACCTCCTATGGGTTAGGGGTGACAATGCATTCTGAAACCACCCTCTCTTGGGTTGGGCCCAGACCTGGGTTCAAATAGCCTACCATTTGAAATCATTATAAATACTTTAGCTGTGCTTGATTGAGCTTCCCTGTTGCTATGGAACCGATAGAAACCGGCGAGCCCCGCCCATCTGGGGCTAAAGCAAACACTCAAAGTATGTGAAAGGTTTAAGAAAAAAAGCTAGGTCTGGTTCCTAATGTTGGTAACTCTGGGCTGGGCCCTAGACTTTAAATGGGTCCTTGAGATGTTTTTCTGGCCATGTTGCAAGGACAGAAAAGCTATAAGGTATAGCCTTAGCAATATGGTAATAGCCCCACCTTGCCCTCTGAAGTTTTGTCATATTACACCTATCCTATCCACTCAGATTTCTACAAGTGTGTAGGGAGTATCGGAGGATGGTGTTTTAAAGTGGTAATCAACAGTTGAAACCAGAAGAAAGCGCCCTCCCCTCCCCTGTTCGGGGTGAAGCGCTGAGGGATGGGGCTGGAGAAATGTAAATTCATAGAACTATGGATACAGACTGACCTGCCATGATATGAACATTTTATATTTTTAACCAGGGGCTGGAACCCAAGTTTATTTTTCAATCGTTTGGTTCTGAACAGAAACACTTTTTTTTTTGTGTTCCACTGTTCCGACCAGCAAAATAAAGTTCTGAACCCTAGGAGGAGCTTCATCTATGGAGGAACTTTGACTGTCCTTTGAGCTAGCTAGCTAATAAGCTTATTTGTTCAGAGCGGCACCAGAATTAAAAACACATCTTACCTTTTTTGTAGTTAATAAATCCAACGTGAAATGTGATAACTAGGCCTATAGTATCGTTGACTAGCGTTGAAAAAGTTAAACCATTCCTCTCTAGCTAATAAAAAAATCTCTCCCTATCTTCTGAATCAAGTTTGTAACGTCAGTATAGTGGCTTGGGAGGGGCAGGTAGCCTAAATACGCATACACGCTGGCAAAGATTTCCAGCTTGCAGGCAGACACTGAAATAAGTTTCTGACAGAGTTATGCCTTTGCGTAGACACTTTTTTTTTTTTTTGTGGGTCTAGATAAAAAAAAAATGCCTGGAACGTAAAAGAACGTCATTAACCGGTACTCATGCTTTTAAAATAACGCTTCTGTTCCAGAACAGTATGGCTCTTCGGTTCCAACCCCCAGTTTTAACAATGTTTTGAGGCTATCTAGTGTTTATATACATTGACTTTGTTTACAAACATTGGAGAGGCATTTATAACTTATATTCTTCAAGAATCAATGGGTATATAGTATTCATTTATAAGTCCGAAAATGGATGTAGCAACTGCAGATTGCCCCTTTTTTAAATCAGAGCTGTCATTTACCTCTTGTCTGCACTAATGCTCAATTTGCACATGGCCTTTGTCACAACTGCTACAGGGTCTTAAAACAGCACAAGGTAGCTTCATTTAGATCAGCTTGAAAAGCCTTCCTCTGAACCGTGTCTTACGGTTTAAATTGGTTTGGTGTCAAAAGCCTTAGGGAATGCAAAGGCATACCAACTCCAAACCATAGCCACTGCTGTACTGTGAGTGGGTAGCAGCAGAGTTCCTAAATGAACGTTGACTCGTGTGCACAGCAGCTGAGGCTGCGCTCAGAGGGCCTCCCATGCCAGCGCCAAGCTTACCCAGAATGCCCGGACGGAGAGAGATTTACCCATGATTCACAATCCGCTCTTCTTATGCCACCACCCACCCTGGGCCAAAGCCCTCTGCTTTTCTTATGTGTGAACTTTGGTTTATATTTTGGAGAAGTTAAAAGGAAAGTGTTAAGGTGTGGGATACTCTTTAGGTCTTTGTTATCTTATCAACTTATTGCTACGGTCTGTTTTTGCAGAAAATCAAGATTGCTGCCTTGCGCATGTACACATGCTGTGTGGAGAGAATCAACTATGATGAATTTTTTGAAAGTAAGTATTTACCTGTATATATTCAGATTCCTTCTATGTAGTTAATTCCTTCTATAGAGTGCATCACCTGAGGTAGCCTATTATTCCAGCCAGATGCCAACAGGTCTTTGTTGATAATTAATTGAACATAAGCAATTGATTTCATAAGTCATTGACAGGTTAGTAATCTATGACTGAGATGTAGTTGTGCCAGTCTTTTGAGTACATTTCCATGTCTTTGAGAACAATGGCCGTGTGGACCTTACCAGTCCCATGGATGGATGGAGGGAAGGGCTGCTTGGGCTTATCGACCCAGAGTAACTTCACATCAACAAGACTGCCCAAGTGCCTAAAGGGACCCTTTCATTGGCAACCTGAAAGATTAATGTGACACTTTTCAGGCTGGTTAGGCTGTTTTCTTTAGCGGGTGGGGGGGATGGAATGTAAGCCGGTCTTGGCTGACATGCCCCTCTGATCTCTCCGTCCACAGAATGCTCCCTCCCCGACACGCTCAACTCCTGGTTCCTGGTGGCACAGCTCCATGTCTGGCGAGTACCATTGTTACACCCCCTCTACGGGCCCTCCTCAGGCCAGGTTTACTTAGCTTTTACCACCCTCTGTTAAATTTGAAACCCTTTTGGGAACAACAAGTTCCCATGACGAAGCCTTTATTTTCTACTTCGACCTCAATTCTGTCTTTCAGTTTGGCTGTTCTTTTGTCTCCCATCTGCTGTTCCTTGGAAGTCAAATCTAGACTTTCAATTGGTGTTAAGATTTTGTATTTTCTGATAAAAGGATTCGACATAGGAGACATTCTAGGCATGAGCGCCAATGACGTCTAAATCAAATAAAATTGTATTTGTCACATACACGTATTTAACAGATGTTATTGCAAGTGTAGCGAAATGCTTGTGTTCCTAGCTCCAACAGTGGAGGAGTATCTAACAATTCACAACAATGCACACTTCTAAAAGAATGGAATTAAGAACTATATAAATATTAGGACGAGCAATGTCGCAGTGGCTTTTCATAAAATACAGTATATACATATGAAATGAGTAAAGCAGTATGTAAACATTATTAATGTGACTAGTGTTCCATTATTTAAGTGGCCAGTGATTCCATGTATATAGGGCAGCAGCCTAAGGTGCAGGGTGGCTTGTCCCCAGTCCACCTGGCCTTGCTGCTGTTCCAGTTTCAACTGTTCTGCCTGCGGCTATGGAACCCTGACCTGTCCACCGGACGTGCTACCTGTCCCAGACCTGCTGTTTTCAACTCTCTAGAGACCGCAGGAGCGGTAGAGATACTCTTAATAATCGGCTATGAAAAGCCAACTGACAGATACGCCAACTGACATTTACTCCTGATTATTATTTGACCATGCTGGTCATTTATGAACATTTGAACATCTTGGCCATGTTCTGTTATAATCTCCACCCGGCACAGCCAGAAGAGGACTGGCCACCCCTCAAAGCCTGGTTCCTCTCTAGGTTTCTTCCTAGGTTTTGGCCTTTCTAGGGAGTTTTTCCTAGCCACCGTGCTTCTACACCTGCATTGCTTGCTGTTTGAGGTTTTAGGCTGGGTTTCTGTACAGCACTTCGAGATATTAGCTGATGTACGAAGGGCTATATAAAATAAACTTGATTTGGTAGCCGGCTAGCGATGACTATTTTAACAGTCTGATGGCCTTGAGATGGAAGCTGTTTTTCAGTCTTTCGGTCCCAGCTTTGATGCACCTGTACTGACCTCGCCTTCTGGATGGTAGCGGAGTGAATAGGCCGTGGCTCAGGTGATTGATCTTTTTGGCCTTCCTGTGACATCGGGTGCTGTAGATGTCCTGCAGGGCAGGCAGTGTGCCCCCGGTGATGCGTTGTGCAGACCGCACCACCTCTGGAGAGCCCTGCGGTTGCGGGTGGTGCAGTTGTCGTGCCAGGCGGCGATACAGCACAACGGGGTGCTCTCAATTGTGCATCTGTAAAAGTTTCTGAGGGTCTTAGGTGCCAAGCCAAATTTCTTCAGCCTTCTGATGTTGAAGAGCCGCTGTTGCGCTTCACCACACTGTCAGTGTGGACGATTTCAGATTGTCAGTGATGTGTACACTGAAGAACTTGAAGCTTTCCACCTACTCCACTACGATCCCGTCGACGTGGATAGCGGCGTTCTCCCATAGGGGCGTGCTCCCTCTGCTGTTTCCTGAAGTCCACGATCAGCGCCTTCGTTTTGTTGACGTTGAGGGAGAGGTTATTTTACTGGTACCACTCCACCAGGGCCCTGACCAAGCTCCCTGTCTGTATAGAGTGCAGTGGTAAGGGCTTAATTGTTTAGGTATGTTTCTATTTGGATAAGAATTGTTTAGAGGTAAATCTTGCCATGATTTTCCAAGAGAAAAATCTAACTGGGTGTCATCCATATACTCTTATTTTAGAATAACCTAACCTCACCACCCTTTTTGCATCTGTACTCTCAAGCCCCAGGTAGTTCAGGTTACATGCCTTGAGTTAACACATGCCTTGGTATTTGATCCAGACCTGGGAAAGAAAGGTATGCATGCATGAGCTCATCAGAGTTGGGTGATAAATTGCGCTGCCATGAACCTCTTCATCAAACATGCCCACCACTCCTCTGACTTCCTGTCAAAGCTACTTTCCTGCCACTAATTCTGTTGACTTTGGCATGCGGGATGACATAAGCTCCAAAAGCCAGGCCTGGACTCAATCAAAACTGCTGTGCGCATGAGGCTAAACAATCTTCACGCTATGAAAATGGTGTCATGTCGTGGGAATAATGCACACGAATGCGGATTCATACTCACACAGGTTTAGGTTATTTGCATTTGGATCCAAGAACCAGTGAGTTAAAATGTAGAACAACCACCGATTCAGTTCTATTGACTTAATCAGATACCCGTTTCAGAAATTGCACAGTACTAGTCAGAATAAAGCCCATTAAGAAAAGGGTTGTGTGTGATCCCAACACAGCAGAATCAACATGAACCACTTAAAAGTAGCATTGTTACAGTAACTTGATACAAGCATGTGTGACTTGAACATAAATAAATCATGCATTGATGTCAGAGGATTTCCTAGGTATGGTCATGTACAATACATGACCAAAAGTATGTGGACACCTGCTCATTCAAAAATCATGGGCATTAATATGGAGATTGTTCCTCCTCTGCTGCTGTAACAGCCCCCACTCTTCTTGGAAGGCTTTCCACTAGGTGTTGGAACATTGCTGCGGGGACTTGTTTCCATTCAGCCACAAGCATTAGTGAGGTTGGGCGATTAGGCCTGGCTCGCAGTCTGCGTTCCATTTCATCCAAAAGATGTTTGATTGAGGTCAGGGCTCTGTGCAGGCCAGTCAAGTTCTTCCATGCTGATCTCGACAAACCATTTCTGTATGGACCTCGCTTTGTGCAGGAAAGGGCCACCCCCAAACTGTTGCCACAAAGTTGGAACCACAGAATCGTCTAGAATGTTATTATATGCTGTAGTGTTAAGATTTCCCTTCACTGGAACGAAGGGGCCTAGCCCGAACCATGAAAAACAGCCCCAGACCATTATTCCACCTCCACCAAACGTTACAGTTGACACTATGCGTTGGGGGCCTGTAGCTTTCTCCTGGCATCCGCCAACTCCTTTGTCCGTCCGACTGCCAGGTCGGGAAGTATGATTCATCACTCCAGAGAACACGTTCCAGTGTCCAATGGTGGCGAACTTTACACCACCAGCCAACGCTTGGCATTGCGTATTGTGATCTTAGGCTTGTCGGCCATGGAAACCCATCTCATGAAGCTCCCGACTAATAGTTCTAATGCTGACTTTGCTTCTAAATGCAGTTTGGAGCTCGGTAGTGATTGTTGCAACTGAGGACAGATGATTTTTATGTGCTACGCACTTCGGCACTTGGCTGTCCCATTCTGTGAGCTTGTGTGGCGTACCACTTCACGGCTGAGTAGAACGGGGCGTCTCTAGCAGGGGAGAAATTAATAGGGGAGAGATTTGAGGAAGTGAGGTGGCATCCTATGATGGTGCCATGTTAAATCACTGAGCTCTTCTGTAAGGCCATTCTACTGCCACGTTGAAAATCACTGAGCTCTTCTGTAAGGCCATTCTACTGCCAATGTTTGTCTATGGAGGTTGCATGGATGTGTGCTCGATTCTTATACCCCTGTCAGCGACGGGTGTGGCTGGAATATCCAAATCCATGAATTTGAAGGGGGGTCCACATACTTTTGTGTATTTACGGTGCACTCAAAGTATTCAGACCCCTTGACTTTTTCCACATTTTGTTATGTTACAGCCTTATTCTAAAATGGATGAAATAGTTTTTTCCCCCTCATCAATCTACACAATACCCCATAGTGAAAAAGCAAGAACAGGTTTTTAGACATTTTTGCAAATGTATAAAACATGTAACTGAAATATCTCATACGTGTGTATTCAGACCCTTTACTCAGTACTTTGTTGAAGCACCTTTGGCAGCGATTACAGCCTTGGTTATGACACTACAAGCTTGGTACTCCTGTATTTGGGAACTTTCTCCCGTTCTTCTCTGCAGATCCACGCAAGCTCTGTCAGGTTGGATGGGGAACGTTGCTGCACAGCTATTTTCAGGTCTCTCCAGAGACGTTAGATCGGGTTCAAGTCCGGGCTCTGGCTGGGCCACTCAAGGACATTCAAAGACTTGTCCCGAAGCCACTCCTGCGTTGTCTTGGCTGTGTGCTTAGGGTTGTTGTCCTGTTGGAAGGTGAACCTTCACCCCAGTCTGAGGTCCTGAGAGCTCTGGAGCAGGTTTTCATCATGTTGATGCCACCACCATGCTTCACCATAGGGATGGCGCCAGGTTTCCTCCAGACTTGACGCTTGGCATTCAGGCCAAAGAGTTCAATCTTGGTTTCATCAAACCAGAGAATCTTGTTTCTCATGGTCTGAGTCCTATAGGTGCCTTTTGGTAGGCTGTCATGTGCCTTCCATCTGGCCACTCTACCATAAAGGCCTGATTGGTGGAGTGCTGCAGAGATGGCTGTCCTTCTAGAAGGTTCTCCCATCTCCACAGAGGAACTCTGGAGCTCTGTCAGTGACCATCAGGTTCTTGGTCACCTCCCTGACCCTTCTCTCCCGATTGCTTAGTTTGGCTGGGCGGCCAGCTCTAGGAAGAGTCTTTGTGGTTCCAAACTTCTTGCATTTAAGAATGATGGAGGTCACTGTGTTCTTGGGGACCTTCAATGCTGCAGAAATGTTTTGGTACCCTTCCCCAGATCTGTGCCTCGACACAATCCTGTCTCGGTCAATTCCTTAGATCTCAAGGCTTGGTTTTTGCTCTGACATGCACTGTCAACTGTGGGACCTTATATAGACAGGTGTGCATTTCCAAATAATGTCCAATCAATTGAATATACCACAGGTGGACTCCGATCAATTTGTCAAAAACATCTCAAGGATGGTTAATGAAAACAGGATGCACCTGAGCTCAATTTCGAGTCTCATAGCAAAGTGTCTGAATACTTATGTAAATAAGGTATTAATGTATTTATTTTTTTGGCTAGAATTTTCAAAAAAACTGTCTTCGCTTTGTCATTATGTGGTATTGTTTGTAGATTGAGGAATATAATTGATTTAATAAATTGTGGAGAAGGGGTCTGAATACTTTCCGAATACACTGTATAGTGTAATCTCAAGTTGGGTATTGGCCCTTTAGGGTAAGAGGCTGTCCGTCCCTGTCTGATAAGGTGTTAACTCTGTAATCCCCTGTAGGATTTGTCTGGTGAGGATTAGGCAAGAAGGCCGTGAGGGGAAGTACATGTGCCGCTACATCGTCCACTCAATGTGGGAGGACGTGGAGCAGAGGAGCAAGATCATGGGGGTAAGTACCTCAAACTTCAACCTCATGTCTTTTCCAGTCTAAAACCTGGGACCACATCTGTCAAGCATCTGGAAGTAGTAGTGCTGGTCTAGGATTTGGTTCCCTCTGCCCATGTAATCTTTTTCATAATGACTTAAAAGGCAAAACTGATCCTATGATCAGACAGCTAATAATGGCTCAACTTAACATTCTGATAGGATGGATGGAGTTTCTACCATTTTGCTTTCTCAATACCCATCCAGTAATTTCAGGTCAAGGTTACATGACGTTTTTAGTAGCAGAGAAAGAAATCGGGATTCATTGCATACTGGACATCGCCATTGAATCAGTGTGCCCAAAAGGTACCACTGGGAGGGACAGAGAGGGAAACTTCTGCGTATTGCTTTTAATATGTGCATCATGCATCTTGTAGAATACACTGACATCTGTTGCAATCACAAAGCATCCTGTATTATCTATAGGCAGATACAGGGAACTGCCAAAATAATGGGAACACTTGAGTAAATTAGGGATGCAAAGTCAATTAAAAGCAGGTGCTTCCACGCAGGTTGTGGTTCCTGAGGTAATTAACTTCCCATCATGCCCAGGTTCAAGTATAAAAATGCTGGGCAGGCCAAAACAATTTTGGCTACCATGGCTATACCCCCATAGGATGACAATGCCCCCTTCCACAGGGGCACGAGTGGTCACTGAATGGTTTGATGAGCATGAAAACAATATGCCATGGCCTTCTGTCACCAGATCTCAACCCAATTATTGAACACTTATGAGTTTCTGTAGTGGCCCCTGAATGGTGTTGCATTCCTCCAATAGAGTTCCAGACACTTGTAGAATCTACATTTCGTTCGGAAAGTATTCAGACCCCTTGACTTTTTCCACTTTTTGTTACTTTACAGCCTTATTCAAAAAAAAAATTAAAAAATAAATCCCTCATCAATTTAATCAATCTAGACCCTACCCCATAATGACAAAGTTAAAAACAGATTTTTAGACATTTTTGCAGAGTTATTACAAGTAGAAACCTGCGATCACATTTAGATAAGTATTCGGATCCTTTACTTAGTTGAAGCACCTTTGGCAGCGATTATAGCTTCGAGTCTTCTTGGGTATGATGCTACATGCTTGGCACACCTGTATTTGGGGGAGTCTCTCCCATTCTTCTCTGCAGATCCTCTCAAGCGCTGTCGCGTTGGGTAGGGAGCGTAGCTACACAGCTATTCTCAGGTCTCGAGGTGTACGATCGAGTTCAAGTCCGGGCTTTGGCTGGGCCACTGAAGGACATTGAGACTTGTCCAGAAGCCACTCCTGCGTTGTCTTGGCTGTGTGCTTAGGGTCGTTGTCCTGTTGGAAGGTGAACCTTCACCCCAGTCTGAGGTCCTGAGCGAACTGGAGCAGGTTTTCATCGAGGATCTTTCTGTACTTTGCTCCGTTTATCTTTCCCTCGATCCTGACTAGTCTCCCAGTCCCTGTCGCTGAAAAACATCCCACAGCATGGTGCTGCCACCACCATGCTTCAACGTAGGAGTGGTGCCAGGTTTCCTCTAGATGTGATGCTTGGCATTCAGGCTGAAGAGTTTAATCTTGGTTTCATCAGACCAGAGAATCTTGTTTCTCATAGTCAGAGTCCTTTAGGTGCCTTTTGGCAAAATCCAAGTGGGCTGTCATGTGCCGTTTACTGAGGAGCGACTTCCGTCTGGCCACTCTACCATGAAGGCCTGATTTGGTGGAGTGCTGCAGAGATGGTTGTCCTTCTGGAAGATTCTCCCGTCTCCACAGAGGAACTCTGTAGCTCTGTCAGAGTTACCATCGGGTTATTGGGCACCTCCCTGATCAAGGCCGTTTTCTCTCGATTGCTCAGTTTGGCTGGGTGGTTCCAAACTTCTTCCATTTAAGAATGATGGAGGCCACTGTGTTCTTGGGGACCTTCAATGCTGCAGAATTGTTTTGGTGTATTTCCCCAGATCTGTGCCTTGACACAATCCTGTCTCGGAGCTCTACGGATAATTCCTTCGTCCTCAAGGCTTGGTTTCTGCACTGTCATGCACTGTGGGACCTTACACAGACGGGTGTGTGCCTTTCTAAATCATGTCCAATCAATTGAATTTCACCACAGGTTCACTTCAATCAAGTTGTAGAAACATCTCAAGGATGATCAATGGAAATCGGATGTACCTGAGCTCAATTTCGAGTCTCATAGCAAAGGGTCTGAATACTTATGTAAATAAGGTATTTCTGTTTTAGTTTTTTTTACTGTTTTTGCCTTGTCATCCAATTGGTGAGATATTGTGTCGATTGATTTAAATATTTTTCCTTCTTAATCTTAGAACAAGGCTGTAACGTAACAAAATGTGGGAAAAGTAAGTGTCTGAATACTTTCCAAATGCACTGTATGCCTAGGTGCATCAACTGTTCTGGCTCTATACCTTTTCTTCCTCTTTCCACTGGTACAGCCACTTTCTTTCACTCTAAATGTCAAGCTTCTGCCTCTAACCCTAGGAAACTATTTTCCTCCCTCTCTGCGGATGACTTTGAACCACTTTGAAAAGGTTGAAATCTGCTTCTCATTCACTGCCTATTGAGTCCACTGGTCCCACTCACAGAGAAAGACTCTACGCCTTGACCTCTTTCTCCCCTCTCTCTCCAGATTAAATCCTGCAACTAGTGAGGTCAACTCATTACTGGCTGCATCTCCTCAAGAATCTAACACTCGACACTTCTGAAGTCAAAACTACAGACCCACTGCTGAGTGGTTTAGCAGTCTAAAGCACCACTACAGACCTGGGTTCAATCCCGGCCGTGACCAGGAGACCCATGAAGCTGCGCACAATTTGCCCAGTGTCATCTGGGTTAGGGGAGGATTTGGCTGGACGAAATGTCCTTGTCCCATCGCACTCTAGCGACTCATTGTGGCGGGCCGGGCACCTGCAAGCTGACCTCGGTCGCCAGCTGGAAGGTGTTTCCTCCGACACATTGGTGCGGCTGGCTTCCGGGTTAAGTGTGTCAGTGTGTCAAGAAGCAGTGCAGCTTGGCAGGATCGTGTTTCTGAGGACGCATGGCTCTCAACATTCGCCTTTCCGAGTCCGTAGGGGAGTTGCAGCAATTAGACAAGACTAACTACCAATTGGATATCACAAAATTTGGGAGAAAAAGGGGTAAAAGTACTGCAAAATAAACTACAGACCCTTTTTTTCTTTCCAAAATACTAGGGTGTGCTGACTTTTACCAACTCTCTCCCTATCTCTCTCAGAATGATCTTCAACCTAGCCGGTCAGGCTTCAAGACGGGTCACTCAACCGAGACTGCTGTCCTCTGTGTCACGGAGGCACTCCGTACTGCCAAAGCTGACTCTCTCTTCTCTGTTCCCATCCTCCCAAGATGTATCCGCTGCCAATTAGATTCTTTTCTCCACCCTCTCAGGGCTGGGCGTCTCAAGCTTTGCACACTCTTGGATTGCATCCTACCTTGCAGGCTGCTCCTACCAGATGACGTGGAGAGGAGCTGTGTCTGCAGCATGTACCCTCACTACTGGTGTCCCTCCGGGCTCAGTTCTAGGCCCTCTTCTCTCTCTACACCAAGTCACCCGGCTCTGTCATGTCCTCACATGGTCTCTCCTGTCATTTGCTATGCGGATGACACTCAACTACTTTTCTACCCCCCCCCCCCCTTCTGACACCCAGGTGGCGACACGCATCTCTCCGTGCCTGCAGGTATCTCGGCCCACCACCTCAAGCTCAACCTCGACAAGACTGAGCTGCTCTTCCTCCCAGAGAAAGCCTGCCCTCTCCATGACCTCTCCATCATGGTGACTACTCCAGTGTCCACTTCCCAGAGTGCAAAGAACATTGGCGTGACCTTGGACAACATCCTGCCGTTCTCTGCAAACATCAAAGCAGTGACTTGCTCCTGAAGGTTCATGCTCTACAACAGCTCCTATCGCACATAGGAAGTGGTGCAGGTCCTAATCCAGGCATTTGTCATCTCCTGCCTGGACTACTGCAACTTGCTGTTGGCTGGGCTCCCCAGTTGTGTCATCAAACCCCTGCAACTTACCCAAAACGCCGCAGCCCGACTGGTGTTCAACCTTCCCAGGTTCTCCCATGTCACCCCGCTCCTGCGCATACTCCACTGGCGTCCAGTTGAAGCTTGCATCCACTACAACACCATGGTACTTACCTAAGGAGCAGCGAGAGGAACTTCCCCTCCCTACCTTCAGGCTATGCTCAAACCCTACACTCCAACCCGACTACTCTGTTCTGTAATTTCTGGTCTCTCTTACCCATACAGGAGGGTAGCTCCTACTCAGCCCAATCAAAGCCCCAATGGTGGAACCAGCTTCTCCCTGCAAATCGTCAGAAAACATCTAACCCCCCCCCAGGACTGACTTTATTGATAGCTAATTTAAAGCCAGCAGCATGCCACCCTGCATCCCACTGCTGGCTTGCTTCTCAAGCTAAGCAGGGTTGACCAGATGCTGCTGGAAGTGGTGTTGGAGGGACAGTAGGAGGCACCCTTTTCCTCTGGTCCTAAAACATATCCCAATGCCCCAGGGCAGTGATTGGGGACATTGCCCTGTGGGTGCTGTCTTTCGGATGGGACGTTAAACGGGTGTCCTGACTCTCTGTGGTCACTAAAGATCTCATGGCACTTATCGTAGGTGTGTTAATCCCGGTGTCCTGGCTAAATTCCCAATCTGGCCTTCATACCATCTTGGCTAATCATCCCCAGTTTACAATTAGCGTTTTCATCCCCCCTTTCCCCTGTAACTATTCCCCAGGTTGTTGCTGTAAATGTGTTCTTAGTCAACTTACCTGGTAAAATAAGGCTTAAATAAAATTGAGGAAAAATGTACACACTATCTTAAGATGAATGCTCTGGATAAGATGGTCTGCTAAATTACTAAAATGTAATGTGGTGGCCCAATGCCATATTTAAGCACTTTGTGTTTCCTTTATTTTGGCAGTTACCTGTATATGTCAGTCAAATGCTATTCGGTCCTGATGTTGCAGCCCCAGGTAGTGTCGCTATTAACATTACCGAAGCAGGGGCTTGAATAGTGTTTGAAGGGCTTTTTAAAGTTTCCGCTGTCATGATAAACTGTGAACAGTCAGTGCCTCACTCTGCCCCCCACCCCAAACTTTAATTGTGACTGTCATTCCTCATCTCTGAACCCTTTGTGTCTCAAGACCCAGAAAAAACACAGAAGAATTCTCATTTCATACCTGATTTACATGTATCTATCTGTAAACTTGTTTAAAATGCAATAGATGATCTTATGGGATAGATTACTTCTGTATAGCCTACTTTTGTTGCATAACCCCTGAACCATTTCTCTTGAACCAGACCAGCTTTGGCTGTCAGTCATGTCAACATGTACAGGGTTGTATGCTGGCCAACAATTTCACCAGCTATATGCACAGTAGGAAAGTCAAATGTCCTGTCTCCCACCGTCTATTCGTTGTAAGGAATGATTTGCCTGGTTATCAAGTCAAGATTCCCCCTTTGAGCTTTAAGTAATACTTTTCTATAACTTTCATGTTGATGGCTTCAAAATTGATTTATGGTTAAAACTTGTAATAGAGAAAGATGTCTGAAATGAATACCTTCCTTGTAAAACAAATGTCAATGTCTCCATTGTCAAAGGCCATGCCCTCGTATATCTTTTACAGTGCTCGCACTAACGTCTGAGGCCGCCGCGATCTTCGCCCATTTTCATGATTTACTTGCCCATCCAGACAGCTTTTCCATGCGGTAACACCGCTCCTTCCGTGCGGACTGTAAATCAAGAAGGAAAGGTTTCAGCATTGGATTTTACAAGAAAATCCTCACATTTTCAGGTGTCTGTTTAGGGAAAATGTATTCGGTCATTATCAGTATTATTTAGCCCAAATGAGGCAGGCGAGCTGCTGCCAGCTATTTGGAGTAATCCTCTGAGTGGGCCAGCTTTTACAGGGCCCTGAATAATCACCATGACGTACTGTAACCTCCACTATTAAATAGTTGAAATCAGCTGATAGAGCCATCTCGAAACATGAACCATCTTTGTGTGTCCTGTGTATAGGCCTACAATATTGTACATTGTAGTTCCATACCACGCCAGGAACACCTGAAGTCAAAGGTCGCTGCTCTCCATGCTCCGGTCACCCAAACATGCCTCGTTAAAGCCTGTTTTCCATGGAGAATTTGGGCATCCGTTGGCGTGACCTCATTCTCGACGGTGGCAGGGGAATGAGAACCCGAGCTGTAAAGATTGATAATGACTGCAGTAGCGGGGCCCTCGCTGTAAGCTCAGTCGTATACCTTCTCCCGAAGCTTAACCACTCCTGTGCCCTGGCAGCTCAAGCCCCACTTGGCACTGCGTCAACTTGGCCTCATTTTCCTGCTCCTCCACCCAACTGGCCTGAGGGCACCACCGGGGCAAGCCCATGTAACTCCAGAGGAGAGGATTACTAAAATGAAGGGACCCCTTGTTCCCCACAGTGTTAACGTGGCACTGAGCAGATGGCTCTGGGAGTGCATATTCTGTCTTTACCTGGACAGTGGAGCTACAGACCAGTACAAGGCTGACACACTGGCTGTTTCATTAAATAGTACCCGCAAAACACCAGACTCAACGTCAACAGTGAAGAGGCGACTCCAGGATGCTGGCCTTCTAGGCAGGGTTCCTCTGTCCAGTGTCCTTTTGCCCATCTTTTATTTTTATTGGCCAATCTAAGAGATGGCTTTTTCTTTGCAACTCTGCCTAGAAGGCCAGCATCCCGGAGTCGTCTCTTCACTGTTGACATTGAGACTGGTGTTTTGCGGGTACTATTTAATGAAGGTGCCAGTTGAGGACTTGTGAGGCGTCTGGTTCTCAAACTAGACATTCTAATGTACTTGTCATCTTGCTCAGTAGTGGGCCGGGGCCTCCCACTCTTTCTATTCTGTTTAGTGCTCATTTGCACTGTTCTGTGAAGGGAGTAGTACACAGCGTTTTATGAGATCTTCAGTTTCTTGGCAATTTCTCGCATGGAATAGCCTTCATTTCTCAGAACAAGAATAGACTGACGAGTTTCAGAAGAAAGTTATTGGTTTCTGGCCATTTTGAGTCGGTAATCGAACCCACAAATGCTGATGCTCCAGATACTCAACTAGTCTAAAGAAGGCCGGTTTTATTGCTTCTTTAATGAGGACAACAGTTTTCAGCTGTGCTAACATAATTGCAAAAGGGTTTTCTAATGAACAATTAGCCTTTAAAAATGATAAACTTGGATTAGCTAACACAACGTGCCATTGAAACACAAGAGTGATGGTTGCTGATAATGGGCCTCTGTACGCCTATGTAGCTATTTCATAAAAAATCTGCCGTTTCCAGCTACAATAGTGATTTACAACATTAACCTGTCTAGCCCCGGGGTTCCGCTAGCGGAACTCCTCCCACATTCCACTGAAAAGGCAGAGCGTGAAATTCAAAAAATATTTTTGAGAAATATTTAACTTTCACACATTAACAAGTCCAATACAGCAAATGAAAGATAAACATCTTGTGAATCCAGTCAACATGTCCGATTTTTTAAATGTTTTACAGCGAAAACACCACGTATATTTATGTTAGCTCACCACCAAATACAAAAAAGCAGACATTTTTCACAGCACAGGTAGCATGCACAAAACCAACCAAACTAACCAAGAACCAACCAAACTAACCAAGAACCAACTTCATCAGATGACAGTCTTATAACATGTTACACAATAAATCTATGTTTTGTTTGAAAAATGTGCATATTTGAGCTATAAATCAGTTTTACATTGCAGCTACCATCACAGCTACCGTCACAAATAGCACCGAAGCAGCCAGAGTAATTAGAGACCAACGTGAAATACCTAAATACTCATCATAAAACATTTCTGAAAAATGCATGGTGTACAGCAAATGAAAGACAAACATCTTGTGAATCCAGCCAATATTTCCGATTTTTTTTAAAAGTGTTTTACAGCGAAAACACAATATAGCATTATATTAGCTTACTACAATAGCCTACCACACAACCGCATTCATTCATTCAAGGCACGTTAGCGATAGCAATAGGCACGTTAGCGATAGCGAATAAACCAGCAAAAGATATACATTTTTTCACTAACCTTCATAAACTTCATCAGATGACAGTCCTATAACATCATATTACACAATACATATATGGTTTGTTCGAAAATGTGCATATTTAGAGCTGATATCCGTGGTTATACATTCTGAAAACGTAGCATCTTTTTCCCAGAATGTCCGGATATTTCTCTGACACTCACCTATTCTGACCAAATAACTATTCATAAACATTACTAAAAAATACATGTTGTATAGGAAATGATAGATACACTAGTTCTTAATGCAATCGCCRTGTTAGAATTCTAAAAATAACTTCATTACGACATGCAGCTTACGTTATGGCGAGAGAGCGCCCAAAATCTGGGCGCAAACTAATAGTACACATGTTCGACAGATATATGAAATAACACCATAAATGGGTCCTACTTTTGTTGAGCTTCCATCAGAATGTTGTACAAGGGGTCCTTTGTCGGGAACAATCGTTGTTTGGTTTTAGAATGGTATTTTTCCCTCTCGAATGAGCAAGCAAAACTAGCCAAGTGGCGCTAAGCTCTCCTTCGTCACCAAACGCAAAGAACGCAACACGTCTAAACTCCCGAAAAAATTTCAATAATCTAATACAACTATATTGAAAAAACATACTTTACGATGATATCTTCACATTTATCAAATAAAATCAAAGCCGGAGATATAAGACGTCTATAACGATTGTTTTTCAGAAGCCAATACTGGTGACCTTTATGCGCTTCCTGAACAAATGAATTCTGGGGTCATGTCATTCCAAGCTGTCTCTTTTGACCATAGAAAGAGATTGAGACCCCATTTCACCTCTCACAGCCTATTGACATCTAGTGGAAGGCGTATGAAGTGCATGTATAGTCATACATCTCAAGCAAAATGATAGGGAGGGCCTGGAACAGAGCCTCGATTTGAGATTTTTCACTTTCTGACAGGAAGTTTGCTGCAAAATGAGTTATGTTTTACTTGAGTGTTTTCTATCCAATAGTAATAATAATATGCATATTGTACGAGCAAGAATAGAGTACGAGGTCGTTTAAATTGGGCACAATTTTCCCCCAAAGTGTAAATAGCGCCCTCTATCCTAAACAGGTTAACGAAGTCTGCGCTCTATTTCTGATCAATTTGATGTTATTTTAATGGACAAAAAATGTAATTTTCTTCCAAAAACAAGGACATTTCTAAGTGACCCCAAACTTTTGAATGGGTGTGTGTGTGTTTAAGCTCCCATCCCCGCTGGAGGCCTTATGGTAGGCCGTCAATGTAAATAAGAATTTGTTCTTAATTGACTTGCCTAGTTAAATAAAAAAAATCTGCAAATATAGTAGCTTAAGTTTCAGATGAGGCATAAGGAAGGTCGTTGGTATATAAACTCGGCAAAAAAAGAAACGTCCCTTTTTCAGGACCCTGTCTTTCAAAGATAATTTGTAAAAATCCAAATAACTTCACATCTTCATTGTAAAGGGTTTAAACACTGTTTCCCATGCTTGTTCAATGAACATGCACCTGTGGAACAGTCGTTAAGACACTAACAGCTTACAGACGGTAGGCAATTAAGGTCACAGTTTTGAAAACTTAGGACACTAAAGAGGCTTTCTACTGACTCTGAAAAACACCAAAAGAAAGATGCCCAGGGTCCCGGCTCATCTGTGTGAATGTGCCTTAGGCATGCTGCAAGGAGGCATGCGGACTGCAGATGTGGCCAGGGCAATAAATGACAATGTCCGTATTGTGAGACGCCTAAGACAGCGCTACAGGGAGACAGGACGGACAGCTGATCGTCCTCGCAATGGCAGACCATCTAACAACACCTGCACAGGATTGGTACATCTGAACATCACACCTGCGGGACAGGTACAGGATGGCAACAACAACTGCCCGAGTTACACCAGGAACGCACGATCCCTCTATCAGTGCTCAGACTGTCCGTGAGAGGCTGGACTGAGGGCTTGTAGGCCTGTTGTAAGGCAGGTCCTCACTAGACATCACCGGCAACAATGTCGCCTATGGGCACAAACCCACTGTCGCTGGACCAGACAGGACTGGCAAAAAGTGCTCTTCACTGACAAGTCGTGGTTTTGTCTCACCAGGGGGGATGATCGGAATCAAGTTTATCGTCGAAGGAATTAGCGTTACACCGAGCCCTGTACTCTGGAGTGGGATCGATTTCGAGGTGGAGGGTCCGTCATGGTCTGGGGCGGTGTGTCACAGCATCATCGAACTGAGCTTGTTGTCATTGCAGGCAATCTCAACGCTGTGCGTTACAGGGAAGACATCCTCCTCCCTCGTGGTACCCTTACTGTAGGCTCATCCTGACATGACCCTCTAGCATGAGAATGCCACCACGCACAAAACAAGCAGTATGGCTGATTTTCCTGAAAGACAGGAATGTCAATGTTTGCCATGGCCAGCAAAGAGCCTGGATCTCAATCCCATTGAGCACGTCTGGGACCTGTTGGATTGGAGGGTGAGGGCTAGGGCTAGGACCATTCCCCCCAGAAATGTCTGGGAACTTGCAGGTGCCTTGGTGGAAGAGTGGGGTAACATCTCACAGCAAGAACTGGCAAATCTGGTGCAGTCCATGAGGAGGAGATGCACTGCAGTACTTAGTATCTGGTGTGGCCACCAGCTGCATTGACTTTTGATTTTGACCCCACCCCCCCTTTGTTCAGGGACACATTATACCATTTCTGTTAGTCAAATATCTGTGGAACTTGTTCAGTTTATGTATCAGTTGTTGAATCTTATGTTCATACTAATATTTATGAACAAGTTTGCTGAAAATAAACGCAGTTGACAGTGAGAGGCCGCTGCTCTGCAGTATTCCACAGTTTAAAGCATGAGGGGAAGGAAATGTGGAAGCCTTTAAACTGATTTTTAATAAATTAGATCACTTTTTTTTTTTATGAATCCAAAAACACCAGAGATTGCAGCATGTATGTTACTGTGGAGAATTGCACAGAGCAGAGGTTACGGGACTCATACTTGTCTTTTAGAACAATTACAACAAGGCCTAAGTGGGAGTTCTACTCCTGTCGAATCACGCCTGCTCAAAATTGACCTATTTTCAATGCGTGTCTCATCACACCTGAAATGTGAAATTGGGCGTGTCGAACCGGTAAAACTAGGTCCTCATCTATTGAGTTTTCAAACCGCTTCCAGGTTACTGTTTTTCAAGCTGCTGAGTTTGTATGGAAGATTCCTCGAGGCCACCTCTGATTTAATTCTTGTCACAGCCTATTGAGTTCTGTGTTTTACTCTCCTAGTCTATTACAATGCATTCATTATCTAAACTCCCTGAGTGTTATTAGTGTCCTTGGTGTACCTAATACAGTACTGTATGTACGTATGAGTGCTGTATTTATGTAAGGATAGTTTACACCACCTGCTGGACACACTCAGTGAGTGGCCACAAAGATCCCCTACTCTCAACCTAGTCCAACACTATAAACTGGCTCCAACAGCTCAAGGAAAAGGTTTATTTATATTTCAGGAGGGGAAAGTGTGTGTGCGTGCGCTTGAAGTGGAAAATGTGACCAAATTTGAGGAACTCAAGCAAAGCAGTAGTATTGGGACTGTTTACCCAAAATAGTGTTAATACCAACTTGGGTCCTTGCTCTGCAGCTGGCTAACCCACATCCCTCCATCTTCCTTCCTTCCCTCCTGTCTCTCGCCCGTCTAGATTGATGCCATTCACCGGAAGGAAAGCATGAGGGCTATGACAGAGACTTTCTATGCTGCTATTTTTGGATATGATGAGGTAAGACCCCGCTTTGACCATTAGGGTTATCTTTGCCTCAGCTGTGGCAGATAGTATAAAACACAACACACACTGGAAATGATGACTGGGAATGGAAGGGCCCCAGAGACCAAGCCTGCTTGGGAACAGGTCAGCAGCTAGCATGTCGTGGTGCTGTTCTAGGCCTGACTGGCGGAACGGTCCTGCAGGAGCCACTGTGTTCTGTCTGGTCCAGTCCTCAGTGTTCTTTGACAACGCAGTGATGGAAGGTAATGAGCATGACGACAACCATGATTCACCTTCTCTGTGTTGTTGCATTTGAAGGGAATCCTTTCGGACGATGGGGTGCTGGCGGCCGCCCTGTGGAGGAACATGTTCAACCGCCAGTGCGAGGACCCCAGGCAGCTGGAGCTCATGGTGGAGTACGTCCGTAAACAGGTGAGAAAGGAAGACGAGCCTCCATATCACCACAAGATGGGATACGAGGACCCTAGTCCTCAGTGGTTCCCCAAATAAAGAAAACCACTGTTTCTGTCCTCAGTTTTCAGCCTGCACCCAAAAAGATTCTGCCCCGACTTCAGGTTTGGAAAGACCTGAGGGACGTGGGGACCCCCAGACGTTTCACAATTTTGTTGTAGCCCTGAACTAGCTCACCTAATTCACCTATTCAAGGGTTTGATGATTAGTTGACAAGTTAAATCAGGTGTGCTAGTTCTGGAATAGTTCAAATACATGGAACGGCTGGGATTCCTGAGGAAATATTTGAAAAAGTCACTGGAGAGCCTAGTTTATATTAATTTGAGTTATTTAAACTGAATGTCTAAATAACAAAAAATAATAAACTAGGCTCCAACGTGGCATTTGAAGACAATTGTTCACCAAAAAAGATTGAACATTTCGTCATGTTAAAGCTGACACTGGCGTGTTCCACACCTTATGCCAGGTTCGGCAATTTACCTGTCTAACATCAGCTCGCTTGTGCTGAGGTGGGAGGGATGTAAATATAGGTGTGTCCTGAAAAACATGTGCCAATATGCACAACTAAGGATATTTAAGACTGACCAAAAGCAGGTTTACGGGGAACGCGATTGGTTATGGCATTGATTTTGACAGCAGAGAGGCACACAGTAGGCCTTATGTAGGCTTACATCACCAATGTTTTATTTTAAAGAAAAACTTTCAACAGATTCCCAATCTTTTTATTTACATTTGATATTATTTTGCACAGCTTCTGTGAAAAGTTTGAGCACATTTCATGAAACGTGTCAGTGACTGTAGGAAGCCTATTTAGGAACATCAAGTTATGCGTCTTCCACTTTCCTCTGGACCTAACTGTCATATATCAGGAATTCTGTAACAAAATCACTACTGGCTATATCAACAGAGATTGTGGGCTATATATATTTATATATTTGGGAGCTGTAATGGTGAGCGGACATTCCCCCTTCAGCTCCTGTGAAAAGTTTGGATGTCCGTAAGACACTCCATAGTCTACATTGTCTTAGGCCTAATATTTTATGCCCACGGGCAGCAATTATTGTGCCTGTAACTGTATTTTGACACAGCCTATTTTAAAACAAGTTGTTTTATTAGAATTTACAGTAGGCTTATATCAGTGCAAAATTGTGAATGCTATGTTTCCATATTGAAGCCATGCAATGTTCAACATATTTAGCAAATATGGGATAGGCCTACATTTTGTTTCGGTAGGCTATTTAACAAACTAGGCTATAACGGACTAAGATTCTAATTGGAGTTGATGACGACGCAATCAGGGTTGGGTAGGTTACTTTCTAAATGTAATCCGTGACAGTTGCCATGAAAAAATATTGCGATACTGATATCTTCCCAGCCCTAGTTACTATACAAAAATATAAATGCAACATGTTGTCTCGGTCCGAAGTGTTGGTCCCATGTTTCATCAACTGAAATAAAAGATCCCAGAAATTTTCCATGCGCACAAAAAGCTTATTTCTGTCAGATTTTGGGCAGAAATTTGTTTATATCCCTGTTGGTGAGCATTTTCCTTTGCCAATATTATCCATCCACCTGACAGGTGTGGCATAGAAGAAGCTGGTTAAACAGTGTGATCATTACACAGGTGCACCTTGTGTTGGGGACAAAAGGCCACTCTAAAATGTGCAGTTTTGTCACACAACATCATTCCACAGATGTCTCAAGTTTTGAGGGAGCATGCAATTGGAATACTGACTGCAGGAATGTCCACCAGGGCTGTTGCCAGATAATTTTATGTTAATTTCTCTACCACAAGTCACCTCCAACCTCATTTTAGAGAATTTGGAAGTCCGCCCAACTGGCCTCAACTGCAGATCATGTGTAACCACGCCAGCCCACCTCCATACCCGGCTTCTTCACCTGCGGGATGGTCTGAGATGAGCCACCTGGACAGCTGATAACTGTGGGTTTGCACAACCAAAGAATTACTCCTCAAACAGAGACCATCTCAGGGAACCTCATCTGCATGCTCATCGTCCTCACCTGAGTCTTGACCTGACTGCAGTTTGGCGTGGTATCCAACTTCAGTGGGAAAATTCTCACCTTGGATGGCCACTGGCATACTGGAGAAGTGTGCTCTTCATGGATGAATCCTGGTTTCAACTGTACCGGCAGATGGCAGACGCAGACAGCCATGGTGTCGTGTGTGCGAGCAGTTTGGTGTGCCCCGTGGTGGTAGGGTTATGGTATGGGCAGGCATAAGCTACAGACAACGAACACAATTGCAATTTAATCAATGGCAAATTGAATGCACAGATACCGTGTTGAGATCCTGAGGCTCATTGTCGTGCCATTCATCCATCACCTCCTGTTTCAGCATGATAATGCACGGCCCAAGGATATGTACACAATTCCTGGAAGCTGAAAATGTCCCAGTTCTTCCGTCCCAGCTTCCAGGAATTGTATGCATTGATTGTTTGGGATGCTCTGAATCGGCATGTACGACAGCGTGTTCCCGCCAGTACGAGAAACTTTGCCTGTTCAACTCTATGAGAAGGAGATGTATCGAGCTGCATGAGGCAAATGGTGGTCACACCCGACACCGACTTTTTTTCAGAAAATGTAAAGGTGTCTGTGACCAACAGATGCATATCTGTTATTCCCAGTCATGTGAAATCCATAGATTAGGGCCTAATGAATTTAAATAAATTCGACTGATTTTCCTTATTAACTGTAACTCGGTAAAATCTTTGAAATTGTTGCATTTGTTTTTGTTCAGTGTCATTTATTTAACTATTATAAGTAATGTCATTATCATTAGTAGGCTTCGTGTACAGTGGTTCCTCCTTTTTTTTAAAGTTGTGAGTTTACGCCGCAGGACTTAGAGGTAATTTGTGGTTTAGTACGGTACCCTGTATCACCACTTCATTGCTCCAGACCAGCGCAAGGGGGAGTTAGTAGGACCCAAAAGCATAATCCGTGCTCTAACAATGAATGGGCGACATAAACCTAAATAGAAACTGATAATTTTCTCGCTCATTTTACATTATTTGAAAACAAAATAATCTCAAATATTTAAGGGGCATTGCACTAATAATGGCGCTGACTAGGGAAATGTTCCCGCTGTTCTGTTCTTAGTGTCAGTCTGCACGTTCAAACTAAAACAATGTAAGTAATAATGGCATCTTTATGCTTTCATTAATAAAATAATGATAAAAATACTCTTTCGAAATGCAGATGTTGATTTAGTTATGGATCCATAACGAATTACTATGGGAGTAAATATCACTGAATTACAGAAATATCCTCCAATCTCTATGTAATTATTGCCGTAGAGTCACGTCATATTTTTAGATATGCTGTATATAGGCAACTTGAGTCTCACTAGTGTTGAGTAATGTGCTGTTAAAAGTGGTGTAGGTGTTATTTATTTAAAGAGCATATAGAAGCAACAGGATTTGAAGCAAAAGCCTACAACTATTTTAGCACTGTTTCGCGCTGCTCTGAGAACAGCATGGGGACTGGTCTAGATAACTCACTGAGATTTATATTTTCACTTCATCTCCATTTGAGTATTGGTTAGACTACAATTATACATGCTCTTGGTGTAACCTTTATTTAACTAGGCAAGTCAGTTAAAAACAAATTCTAATTTACAAGGACAGCCTACTACTTCCTCCCCGTCGGGGAATTGAACACCGATCTCCCACGTGCCCTGCCCGCACGACATGGGGATTCTTTGGCTAAATAGCCCAGTGCTGTACTGCCGACTGTCACGTTGTACAGCGTCATATATTATTTATATATACATACATACACACACACACACACACACACTCAGCAAAAAAAGAAACGTCAACTGCGTTTATTTTCAGCAAACTTAACATGTGTAAATATTTGTATGAACATGACAATATTCAACAACTGAGACATAAACTGAACAAGTTCCACAGACATTTGACTAATAGAAATGGAATAATGTGTCCCTGATCAAAGGGGGGTCAAAACTAACAGTCAGTATCTGGTGTGGCCACCAACTGCATTAAGTACTGCAGTGCATCTCCTCATGGACTGCACCAGATTTGCCAGTTCTTGCTGTGAGATGTTACCCCACTCTTCCACCAAGGCACCTGCAAGTTCCCGGACATTTCTGGGGGGGAATGGTCCTAGCCCTCACCCTCCGATCCAACGGGTCCCAGACGTGCTACATGGGATTGAGATCTGGGCTCTTCGCTGGCCATGGCAGAACATGGACATTCCTGTTTTTCAGGAAATCACGGACAGAATGAGCAGTATGGCTGGTGCCCTGCTGGAGGGTCATGTCAGGATGAGCCTACAGGAAGGTTACCACATGAGGGAGGAGGATGTCTTCCCTGTAATGCACAACGTGGAGATTGCCTGCACTGACAACAAGCTCAGTCCGATGATGCTGTGACACACTGCCCCAGACCATGACGGACCCTCCACCTCGAAATCGATCTCGCTCCAGAGTACATGCCAAGTCTATATTATGGGAAGAACAGCTCAAATCAGCAGATAGTTTCTATCATTACTTTTAGACATGGTCAGTCA
Source organism: Salvelinus sp. IW2-2015 (assembly GCF_002910315.2). NCBI lineage: Eukaryota > Metazoa > Chordata > Actinopteri > Salmoniformes > Salmonidae > Salvelinus > Salvelinus sp. IW2-2015. The sequence continues at coordinate 1,321,364 of NC_036851.1, read as the reverse complement.
ATCTGGAAAAATGGCAAATGCAGTCGCAAAAACGATCAAGCGCTATGATGAAACTGGCTCTCATGAGGACTGCCACAGGAAAGGAAGACCCGGAGTCACATCTGCTGCAGAGGATAAGTTCAGTTACCAGCCTCAGAAATTGCAGCCCAAATAAATGCTTCACAGAGTTTAAGTAAGCAAGACACATCTCAACATCAACTGTTCAGAGGAGATTGTGTGAATCGGGCCTTCATTGTCGAATTGCTGCAAAGACACCACTACTAAAGGACACCAATATGAAGAAGAGACTTGCTTGCGCCAAGAAACATGAGCAATGGTCATTAGACCGGTGGAAATCTTTTCTTTGGTCTGATGAGTCCAAATTTGAGATTTTTGGTTCCAACCGCTGTTTCTTTGTAAAATGCAGAGTAGGTGAACGGATGATCTCCGCATGTGTGGTTCCCACTGTGAAGCATGGAGGACGTGGTGCGGGGGTGCTTTGCTGGTGACAGTCTGATTTATTTAGAATTGAAGGCACACTTAACCAGCGTGGCTACCACAGCATTCTGCAGAGATACGCCATCCCATCTGATTTGCGCTTAGTCCCACTATAATTTGTTTCTCAACAGGACAATGACCCAAAACACACACCCATGCTGTGTAAGGGCTATTTGACCAAGAAGGAGAGTGATGGAGTGCTGCATCAAATGACCTGACCTCCACAATCACCCGACCTCAACCCAATTGAGATGGTTTGGGATGAGTTGGACCGCAGAGTGAAGGAAAATCAGCCAACAAGTACTCAGCATATGTGGGAACTCCTTCAAGACTGTTGGGAAAGCATTCCAGGTGAAGCTGGTTGAGAGAATGCCAAAAGTGTGCAATGCAAGGCAACTGTGGCTACTTTGTATAGACGCACTTATCAAAAGAACGCAGTCATCACTACTGCCTTTGATGCTTCATTTGTAAATTATGTCTGAGTGTTGGAGTGTGCCCCTGGCTACCTGTGAATAAAAAATCAGTGTTGCTTAAGGAATATGTAATTATTTCTAGCATTTACTTTTGATGCTTAAGTATATTTAAAACCCAATACTTTTACTCAAGTAGTATTTTACTGGGTGACTTTTACTTGTCATTTTCTTAAGATATCTTTATTTTACTTGGGTACTTTCTCCACCACTGGTAAAATGCACAAAATCAAGTCTGTTGGGATTCAAGTCTTGTCAGGTGAGCTTTTGTCCTCACCTTTTGGTCTAACAAGCTCCTAAATGTTCTCTTTCAATTGCTACCATGGTCATACATAATGCTTTTTATAGTTATTCCGTTAGAAACATTTAAATTTGGCCATATCCATATAGGCCTATTTCTACGAGTGTAAAGGGTTAAAGGTGTCAGATTTACGGTCAAACTAAATCAAGCGTTTGACCGTTTCCTCGACCCAAGCCGGCATGGCGACAGTGAAACTGATGTTAGTACGAAAACATATGAAAGTGGCGTTGGGAACATGTAACTGCGGTGACGGCCACTCCACTGGCACCCCCCTTGGTCCTGTAGTCCTGAGTTATTGCTGTGTACGTTGTCCAGGGCCTGACCCACTCCTGCCTGCTTGCATTAAAGGTGTCCTCGCATCACTGCACACAGAGACAGGGCCCTGCCCTAGGGCCATGCCACAGGTTACAGTTAGCTAGCCTACATTACAGGCACTGCCAGCAATTTATGAGACGAGGGGGGACTTTTCAAGAGGGGGAACAAAAGATACTGTTTCTCTGAGCTCGCAGGGATTTCAAGCGCGTAGTCGAGCTCTTGAAAGGTAGAGGAAATGAGAGACTGGGAGAAAAGGCAGTGCAAAGAAAACAGGTTTGTTAATCAAGTGGGCCAGAGCTGTTAAATCACAGGTGCAGCACATAAAAACTGGCCATGCCTGATGACATACTACAAGAGAGGTAATCGCAGGCCCTCGGCCCCTTCCCCAGCTATGTACGTACAGTGGTGGCTCGCTGCATTGGCATTGCCACTGCATCGTTACACACGCTAGTTACTTTCATCAAATGCTCCTTCCATGAGCTCAAGCCACTTAATTAATTAAAGATGCAATATGTAACTTTTTGGGTGACCCTACCAAATTCACATTGAAATGTGAGTTATATACAGTGCATTTGGAAAGTATTCAGACCCCTTGACTTTTTCCAGATTTTGTTATGTTACAGCCTTATTCTAAAATGGATTGAATTGTTTAATTTCCCTCAGTCTACACACACTACCCCATAATGACAAAGCAAAAACATATTTTTTTTTAGGTCTCTCCAGAGATGTTCAATCAGGTTGAAATCTGGGCTCTGGCTGGGCTACTCAAGGACATTGAGGCTTGTCCCGAAGCCACTCCTGCGTGGTCTTGGCTGTGTGCTCAGGGTCGTTGTTCTGTTGGAAGGTGAACCTTCACCCCAGTCTGAGGTCCTGAGCGAACTGGAGCAGGTTTTCATCAAGGATCTCTCTCTACTTTGCTCTGTTCATCTTTCCCTCGATCCTGACTAGTTTCCCAGTCGCTGAAAAACATCCCCACAGCATGATGCTGCCACCATCATGCTTCATTGTAGGGATGGTGCCAGGTTTCTTCCAGACATGACGCTTGGCATTCAGGCAAAATAGTTCAATCTTGGTTTCATCAGACCAGAGAATCTTGTTTCTCATGGGCTGAGAGTCCTTAAGGTGCCTTTTGGAAAACTCCAAGCGGGCTGTCATGTGCCTTTTACTGAGGAGTGGCTTTCGTCTGGCCACTTAACCATAAAGGCCTGATTTGGTGGAGTGCTGCAGAGATGGAAGACCCTTCCAAAAGGACAACCATCTCCACAGAGGAACTCTGGAGCTCTGTCAGAGTGACCATCGGGTTCTTGGTCACCTCCCTGACCAAGGCCATTCTCCCCCGATTGCTCAGTTTGGTCGGGCGGCCAGCTCTTGAAAGAGTATTGGTGGTTCCAAACTTCTTCCGTTTAAGAATGATGGAGGCCGCTGTGCTCTTGGGGACCTTCAATGCTGCAGAACATTTTTGGTACACTCCCCAGATCTGTGCCTCGACACAATCTTGTATCTGAGCTTTACAGACAATTCCTTCAACCTCATGGCTTGGTTTTTGCGCTAAAAGTAATTTAATTTGTTTTAGAATACGTCTAACGTAACAAAATGTGGAAAAAGGAAGGGGTCTGAATACTTTCCGAATGAACTGTCGATCTGTTATTCTCATTAAAGGCAAGTCTAAGAAGCGATAGATAAGTTCTGTGTGCGATTTCTATACTTCCCATTTAAGTTTTGTTTTTGCGTCTTTTACTTAGTTTGATTACCAGCTGAAAATAAAATATTTCTGGTTTTTGAAAAGGTATTTCATAGCGGTTTAGATGGGGGGGGGGGGTGTGAGGTAAAATTTGTCAGGGATCTTCAGGTCGGAGCTGTAGAAAGAGGCCAGTGATTCCGAGTTGGATGACCCTACAAATGTACATTTCCCAGTCAGAGCTCGTTAATGGCACGCTAATTACAGAAAATAGCTTACGCTTGTGAGTGTGACGAAATAAAAGCAGGGCATTCTACCTGAGAATTGTTGTACTTGGACTGTCTCGTTTGCCTATAGTTATCCTAATTTGACTTTGGTGCAGGTCATGTTGTTCTTCACTTTACCGTCTCTGGTAAACACACACTATATCAAATAAAATCAAAGTTTATTTGTCACATGCACAGCATACAGAAGGTGTAAACGGTTCAATGAAATGTGTACTTGCATAGTGGAGTCATTTTATTTTTTTTACATATAGCTAGCTAGCTAAACAATTAGCCATAATACCAACTCATAACATTAGTACCATGCATGAATCTGTAGGTAGCTAAAGCTAACCAACTAGGTTCAATGTTAGCTAGCAATGCAAATGTATTTCTGAGATACAAATAATATTACTACACAGATCATACACAACATTAGCTAGCTAACAGTATGCTTTAACTGGCACTGAAAACAACTTTCTGACCAAATTTGAAACATATCTGAAAATGTAGCTTGCTAAACTCTTACCCGTATACATGGATGAACGCTTCTCCCTCTGTCATGGATGCCATAGTTGCCGTTAGTTTGAAGATGTAATCCGGAGACAGATGTTTTATACAACAGCCTTCTGACTCTTTTCAACTCCCTCGGTTAAACTTATTCTGTGACAACACGCCGTTGCTTCCCCATCACTGTCATCAGAAGACTCTACAATGTCTGGTTCAGTTAAAATGTCAGGGATTTCCTCATCTGATTCATTTGCAGTGTCCGAGAGAGTCAGCATGGCACGATTGTCCTACAGAAAGTAATCATCACAACCTTTTTCCCTCTGATTTTGACTTTGTCGATAACACGTAAAATTCAGTGCAGCAGCATTGAGAGCAGTAGCAACACTTTTTTTTGCAGTTCTTTATCTTTCTAAAGCTGTGGTAGAAAGATTATCGATACATACTGAGCAGCTCATGTTATAGACTGACGCGTTGGTACACCAATCTGAACTCCTCTCTCTCGGGCATGTCCAGCCCATCCATTATCTCAGCCAATCATGGCTAGCGGGAAGATTCTTGCCATTTTTCGTGGCTGAATCAACTAGGCTTATAATTTTAACAATTGTATTCGTATTTACAGATGGCATACTAGTTTGTTATTAAGGCACATGAAAGTTCACATGTTCCAGAAGACATTTCTGCAAAACGCATTTTGATTTAAATAATAAAATGCCTCTCCTGTGAAGTAGTGACGTGCGACATACGCCTAGCTTAACGGGTCACAATATACAGCACTTGTTGAGTTTTTGTCCAACACAAAATACTATGTTGAGAAAAATACTTGAGTAGGTTGCTTTGGTTTTGTTCACCATTTCAATGTTCCACAAACTATCATTGACTATTCAGTACATAATAAAAATATGAAGCATCAGTTTGCCTCTGTAATGATGTCCTTGTGCCAGTCTTAATGGTGCTTTCTTTGTCTATCTGTGCTTGTTCCACACAGATGCAGTTTATCGACGCTCTGGACGGGGAGGATCTCCTGCTGACTGGGGAGGTCAATTGGCGCCCCCTTCTGGAGGATAATGCACAGAGCATCCTGAAGGCCCCCACGCCCACCTACAACGACGCTGGGCTCTAAGACGCCCACCCCCATCACCCTGCTCCACCTCCTTCTCTACTCCTCTGTGGCCAGAAACACTGTACTCTAGGCAGGATAGCCATGCAGGGACTCTCACACCTGATCTACACAACATACACTCTCTCTCTCCCTTCACCCTTTCCCCACCCACCCTCCAAAACAATCCCCTAACCAGTGTCCCATCAACCAACTGACTGGCAGGGAATACCATCCACCGCCTATAAGTTTTGAGAGTAAGAAGATGCCCGCTTGGAATGTTGCACTTCATTAAAAAAATTATATCTATTTTTTCTGATGCCATAATATTTATAAGCGTTCTTCATAGCCTTTGCTGTTACATGCCCCGCTGTCTAAGTTTTTCTGGTGCAGCGGTTCCGTCTTCCAATGCTCTCAATGTTATGGGAAACATATACATGTTGCCTGGCGAATCATCAATGTATAAAATGGGACTTTTGCCCTAACTGAAATAAGTCTCAAAGGAATCTTTGTTTTTCTTTTTGTTTGTATGAATCCTCCTTCAAAATAAATCTGTAAACCAGTAATGAAGTGCCTGATGAGTATATACCAGGTTTGCATAACAGGTGTGCTAGTTGATACGTGTTTGTCAGTTGCTCTCAGCCAATTGCTTTAGGTCTTTGACAGTGAATGGAGGCTTCTCCATGGAAACTGTGGTGTTGGGTTTCCCTCTGACTGACAGATCACTGTCTCGTTGGTCCACAAGGGGCTCTGGGAGAGGGAAAGAGTCTACTGGGGCCTGTGTGTGTGAGAACAGGTCTAAAGGGTGTTTAAGAAAGGGAAGTTTTGTGCTCTGGCCTGGAGAAGAGACATAGATACAGACTCCTCTCAGGAATAACAGTTGTCCAATTGCAAATTAATTACAGGCCCTACCATGAGGTACTTTTCTTTTTTGTTAAATTCATCTGAAAGAATTTGAAATGGTACATATTTTCTGGAGCTGTATGTTTCCTTTTTTACACCTTTTGGTTTGGAATTGGGTATGTGTGCGAGTGTCTGGCCATCCGTGTGGCTGTTCAGCTGACTGTCTGTGACTGAGGGAGGGAGTGGGCCCTTTTAGGTCTCACCTCATGCATTTGTTTTAGGGCTTTTTTTTCCCACAGCAGGAGTTCTCTCATTCAGTGAAATCACCCCATCCATACAGTCTTTCACCTATGCTTCGAAACAATCATATGGGAGATGTATGTCACATTTCCCAGGAAAGTTTAGAAAACGCATCTTATGAAAGACAACAATCCAAAACTAGCGATGTGGGCATAAACATGCTATTGGTCATTTTATGATGCTTGGAAGTGATTTTAAACAAAGATGGAGTCATCAGCAAGTCACCATTGTTCACTTAAGCCACAGGTCTATATAAAAAGGACTTTATATACGGTTGCTAGTGGTTTGTACTACATGGTCATATGATCCTGTTTGGTGTACCTTTCTAGGCCATGTCTATTTGCTCTGCGAGCAGCCAGGCGCTGACCTATGCTGCTAACACAGAGATCATGTGCAGGTTTACAGCACGGTGGTTTTAGAGCAGTCATCAGGACAGCAGTAAAACTAACGCAGTCTTCCTGTGTTATATTATCCTTCAGGTGTGTCACCTGGTGTTTACTTAAGACACCATGACCCACACAGCCTGCTCACATGACCAGGCAGGATTCAGTGTGCCACTTCTGTTGTGTTGTTACGTCTTCCAGTACTGTGACCCTTTTGGGTTCAGATCAGTCACCCCATTTCCTCTACTTGTTTGTGTTCAGATCGGTGCTCCACCTTTCTACAAAGATTTTTTTTGTGATCTGAATAGTGCTGCGGTAATCTTATCAAAGATGACCTTTGAGTTTTCTTGACCTTGTGATTCGACCAGGAAAAACTCAGGGCTCTATCCAACACCGCTATATTTCCAGTTTGGGTAAAAGTTGAGGGAAGCCTTAGTGAATATTCCCAGTGAATTGTTGGATGAGGCAGTTATTCTCCTGTTGTGAAACAAATGTGGTATTGCCCATAGTTGAAGTACAGTAGTCTCATGTCTCAGCGATACACAGTGTAACGCCCAACCTTCCCCCAAACTATATTTAACAACATATCCAAAATATTACATCTCAAACACTTTAAACAGGAAATGGCAAACTCAAGTCGGCTTAGTCAGTGTTCCCATGGTACTAAACTGTAAATGTCCCGAGGCCCAGACCAGAGAGTGACAAACAGCGTCTTGGAAAAGGTCAACGTTAAAGCTGTTGAGAGCAATGTTGTCAGGCTGCAATTTATTACCATGAGCTGGATGGAGGCCCTGGCACCGCACCAGGGAGTCAACTGGTTCAAACATTAACCTGTTTTTTTCCTATTTGTTTTCTTCATGAGAGTCCTGGAGGAGCACTCACCCTGCTGCTGTGTTAAGGGAGTGTTTAGTGCATGCCTATGGGTGGAGGAGGTTTGACGTCACAAACCCAGTGGTATCACGGCTAAGCTCGCTTCAGGTGATATGTATAATCTCTAGGTGTAAGCAGTACTGTCAGTAACTTGAATGCAGAAAATTGTTTCCTCCCTAAGGAGATAATGTGGTATGTTGATTTAGCTTAGTTCGGAAAACATTACGAGGGTTCTGGCCCACGTTGATTTCAGAGAAATTATTTTAATTGGGATGTCATATAATCAATCAAATGACACTCCAAAGTGCTCAGTGAAAATCTGAGATGGCCCTTCCAGTTTTAATTTACTTATGCTCTTAATTTTGCAGGGATAAACATCTGTATGGCCTTTCCATTGTATTAATTAAATGAGGTCATTTTAAGCATTTGTACTCTTAAATCTGGCCACCCCTCGGAGCCTGGTTCTTCTAGGTTTTTTCCTAGGTTCCTGCCTTTCGGTTACTGGCCCAATGCTCTAACCACTAGGCTACCTGCCGCCCCTCTTTGTGACAACTGCTGATGGGGAAAAAAGGCTTTATAAAATGCGTTGGATTGATTTGCCGTAAATATATCATCTAGATATGTTAAGTTTGTAGACTGCCTCTGTCAATAAATAACTTTGTGCATGTGAGGCTATCATGAAAAGGACTACAGAGTAAGCCAAGCACTTCTTAATTGTTGTGCTATATCCTTTCATTTAAGAACCTGTTCCTCTAACTACACTTTATTCAGCCAGTCTTTACAGGCAATTCCTAGGAGGTTAAACATGATCTAGGATAAGCTGGATTAGCAGGGTGAGAGCAGCTAGCTAAGAAGGTTATCTGATGAAACGTTCCATATTGGAGTAAAAAATTATTATTTTTTTAGATCCAATGCTTAGTCAAGACTACAGTAGGATTGTAGCATAACCTAGACCTGTCTTGTGAGCCCTACTTAACGCATGCACGGGGATGCAGCTTGGTTTGATAAATAGACAGGGAAATAAGTGCTAAATTGTTGTTTTTTTCTGACTGAATCAATTCGGAATGTTTTCCCTAGCTGAGAGAAGAAAAAAATAAGAAACAATGCTCAGGACTGACACATCTTACCGAATATGTATTGTATGCAAACCCTACAGCATGTGCTACAGTACCCTTATATGTTTGATGGTTTTATAAGCAAAAGTATTTCTACAAAGAGAATGAATTCATTAGGAGAGTGTTGGCCTTGTGTCATATGGGGCATCCTTGACTTGTATCAACTTTTGCTGAGCGGTTGCTGGGACAAGTTCGAGTCAGGTCACATCTTTTTAATCAAATCGAATTTTGCAAATTTGTACTTGCCCTCCCTGCAGGGCTGTGGCTGTCATTTCCATTTAGAATGTAACTCCTGTTATTTAAGCATTACTTCAGCACCTCTTAGCACCACCCTTCACAAACAATCAGATCAAAACCATTATTTGAGTTCTCCATCCTGAAACGTCAGAAAAGCTAAGGAAGAAGGTGCCAAAGATGCCAGATGTCTGGGTAGTTCAACAATTCTAGATGGTGATGGTGCTCCATCTTCCATTTATTTTTATTTTTTTACTGGAATAATGGGTGGTGGCATATTACTATTGGTGGGATATTTATGTATAAATGAATAAATAAGGCTGGCATGTAGCTCATAGTCAATGTATTATTACGATTGCCATTTCACCTATTTGAAAGGTCCAATTTGTATTTCTGAGAATATATGTCCCCTCAAACTCAGCAAGATAATCCTGCTGTGTGTTATTGATTGTGATTTCAAGATGATCCGTTGAAAAGAAGTTGACGTCCCATATCTAAAAAGGGAATATCTGTTTACTACTTTGCTGGTCCCAAAAGTGATTGCAGCAGCAAAGCAGTGAGCGAACATGATATTTTTCTGTTTATTGGACCTTTTTGTCCAGCTCCTGTTATTATTGTGGATGTGTATAAAACCCCCTCCTTTCATTATTTCTATATCTGTTCAAATAATGTGCTATTCACAACACAAGTGTTTGCTGTTGTATCACGGTGAGCTGTGTCACCATTACCTCTATGGGCAGCGGTGTAGCTTCCTCATTGTCTAACTATATTTTATACAACACAATTGATGTAGACACTGAAATTACAGCCTGAAGCTATTACATAAGTCAGTCAGGAACTCCTGTATCATTGCTTTTTGTACATTTATGGAATACTTTGTGTAGCTGTTTTCCCGGAGAATAATGTTAAGCTTCTCAACACGTTTCCCTTTGCTCCACCTGAGCTGAAAGAATCTGGTGAAACCTGATTTGTTCGTTTTGTACGGAACACACTGTAGTTGCAGTGGTGATAGTAGTGCAAACTGATGACAAATCCTGTCTCGTGATAATGGGTGGCTAGAGAAAGAACACATCTAAGCTGTTTTGACAGCTTTTAGATTGGCAGATATGAATGTGATCAACAAAAATAACCCTACTTGTACTGTTAACACTTCAGTGACAGACGATTAGTTGATTCGGAGATAAGTTATTGTAGATAAGGGCTTGATGTCAGGCATTGTATGTATGATATCAACCAGGTATAATGTTGCTGAACATGAAATAGTAACTACAACCATGGGTATTGATTACCTCTACATCCTGCCGCATCACTTCACAATGGAGTAAGTACTAGTTTTGAGCTTTTGTGGGAAGAAAGTTTCCACCATGGGTGGGCCTACAGCTGTCTTACCCCAGTAAGGATCTCTTCAGTAAATGTGATCAAAAGTATTAACTGCCGATCAGTTTAATTTTTAAATATCCTTCTTTTGAAATAGAACCTTACATTATGGAAAATTCAATCATTATTTTGTATCAATCAATTTGACCCGAAACAAAACAAATGACACATTAAATATCTGAGCCTCAGATGCTGAGATGTAGGCTACCAATTTCCTTCCTGTTGAAGACTTTTAATTCGGGTGTGGATGCTTTTTTTATATAATTTACCTTGTGGCTTTTTATGAGCAAGATGACATGTAAATTAACTTCTACAATGTCATGCACTCTTCCCTAGTTCCTATATTTACTATTCAGTCAGTGGCAGTGAAGCCATAGCCAAGCTGGTATGATATGAGTGCCTGATCAAGCAAGCCTATTAGATCTAAATGCTTACATTGCTAGAAGGCAAAATACTAGATGTAACATCGTAAAGGTAAATCCGATACACTCAAAATAGTATGTTATATTTGGTATGGTTATATAAGTCAAAAGCAGAAGTAGTGTGGGTGGAGCTCATCTTGGTCAACTTTAGCATTTAAGTAATTAGCACATTTTCAACTACTTAATACTTTTTACTTACTTTGCAACTACTTAGCATGTTGCCTAATCCTTCTCCTAACCTTAACCCTGTTAGCTAACCCTAACTTTAACCCTTTTAGCTAAAACATCCCCTAACCATAACCCTTTAACCTAACTCCTAACCCCTAGCCTAGCTAATGTTAGCCAGCTATCTAACGTTAGCCACCTAACTAGAATTTGTAATGTATCATACGTTTTGCAAATTCGTAACATGTAATACGAATTGTAAATAGTAACATATCATACGAAATGAGTGATAGCATCCACAAATTAATACATCCAGAATAATATGAAATGCTCTGAGACCAGGTTGAAAATAGAGGTAAATTACTACCAGATAGTCTTGTCTTGTGGACCTGTTTGTCAAATTTAGGTGGACACACAACTCAGAAGCCATATCTTTGACACTGCTTGAGACCCATTTGCCTATTACATACAAAATTAGGTAGGCCTATAAACAATGTATAATAGGCCTACATTGCCTACTTATAACCTATGTAATAAAATAGAAAGGTGACATCAGGTATAGGTTTGTAACAGCGTATTAGGAGAAGTTGCAGCCATGCATTCGTTTGTTGTATGCAGACTACAACAACAACAAAAAACTATGGAGTGCTAATCCTACATTGTCACTTAATAACTTTATCCCACTCACGGGGAGGGGTGGAATTGAGAGAGCTCTCAGCCGATTTTAAGGTGGAACATTAGACTGTGTAGAGCCCTTAATCTAACGTAGCAGGCATAAAGGCCTCCCTGAAATGCAATACCACCAATGTTACATATATATATACTACCGTTCAAAGGTTTGGGGTCACTTAGAAATGTCCTTGTTTTTTAAAGAAAAGCAAATTTTTGTCCATGTAAAATCATGTTTAAATTGATCAGAAATACAGTGTAGACATTGTTAATGTTGTAAATGACTATTGTAGCCAGAAAACAGCAGATTTTTTTTATGGAATATCTACATAGGCGTACAGAGGCCCATTATCAGCAACCATCACTCCTGTGTTCTAATGGCACGTTGTGTTAGCTAATCCAAGTTTATCATTTTAAAAGGCTAATTGATCATTAGAAAACCCTTTTGCAAAAAAATTGTACCCGCAAAACACCAGTCTCAACGTCAACAGTGAAGAGGCAACTCTGGAATGCTGGCCTTTTAGGCAGAGTTGCAAAGAAAAAGCCATATCTCAGACTGGCCAATAAAATGAAAAGATTAAGATGGCCAAAAGAACACAGACACTGGACAGAGGAATTCTGCCTAGAAGGCCAGCATCCCGGAGTTGCCTCTTCACTGTTGACATTGAGACTGGTGTTTTGCGTGCACTATATAATGAAGCTGGCAGTTGAGGACTTGTGAGGTGTCTGTTTCTCAAACTAGACACTCTAATGTACTTGTCCTCTTGCTCAGTTGTGCATCGGGACCTCCCACTCCTCTTTCTATTCTGGTTAGAGACAGTTTGCGCTGTTCTGTGAAGGGGGTAGTACACAGCGTTGTACGAGATCTTCAGTTTCTTGCCAATTTCTCGCATGGAATAGCCTTCATTTCTCAGAACAAGAATAGACTGAGTTTCAGAAGAAAGTTATTGGTTTCTGGCCATTTTGAGCCTGTAATCGAACCCACAAATGCTGATGCTCCAGATACTCAACTAGTCTAAAGAAGGCCAGTTTTATAGCATCTTTAATCAGCACAACAGTTTTCAGCTGTGTTAACATAATTGCAAAAGGGTTTTCTAATGATTATTTGCCTTTTTAAAATGATAAACTTGGATTAGCTAACACAACGTGCCATTGAAACAAAGGAGTGATGGTTGCTGATAATGGGCCTCTGTATGCCCATGTAGATATTCCATAAAAAATCTGCCGTTTCCAGCTACAATAGTCATTTACAACATTAACATTGTCTATACTCTATTATATTTATTTCTACACAATATTACTACACTGTATTTCTGATCAATTTGCTGTTATTTTAATGGACAAAAAAATGTGCTTTTCTTTCAAAAACAAGGACATTTCTAAGGGAGCCCAAACTTTTGAATGGCTGTGCCTTTGGAAAGTATTCAGACCCCTTGACTTTTTCCACATTTTGTTATGTTACAGCCTTATTCTAAAATGTATTACATCGTCCCCCCCCCCCCCCCCCCCTACAGGATTACAGCCTCGAGTCTTCTTGGGTATGACGCTACACGCTTGGCACACCTGTATTTGGGGAGTGTCTCACATTCTCCTCTGCAGATCCTCTCAAGCTCTGTCAGGTTGCTGCACAGCTATTTTCAGGTCTCTCCAGAGATGTTAGATCGGGTTCAAGTCCGGGCTCTGGCTGGGGCACTCAAGGACATTCAGAGGCTTGTCCCGAAGCCACTCCTGCGTGGTCTTGGCTGTGTGCTCAGGGTCGTTCTATTGGAAGGTGAACCTTCACCCCAGTCTGAGGTCCTGACTGCTCTGGAGCAGGTTTTCATCAAGGATCTCTCTGTACTTGCTCCATTCATCTTTGCCTCGATTCTGTCTAGTCCCTGCAGCTGAAAAACATCCCACAGCATGATGCTGCCACCCCCATAATTCACTGTAGGGATGGTGCCAGGTTTCCTCCAGACCTGACGTTTAGCATTCAAGCAAAATAGTTAAATCTTGGTTTCATCAGACCAGATAGTTTTGTTTCTCATGGTCTAAGAGTCTTCAGGTGCCTTTTGGCAAACTGCAAGTGGGCTGTCATGTGTCTTTTTACTGAGGAGTGGCTTCTGTCTGGTCACTCTGCATAAAGGCCTGATTGGTGGAGTGCTGCAGAAATGTTTTGATACCCTTCCCCAGATCTGTGCCTCAACACAATCCTGTCTCTGAGCTCTACGGACAATTCCTAAAACCTCATGGCTTGGTTTTTGCACTGACATGCACTGTCAACTATGGGACCTTTATATAGACAGTTGTGTGCCTTTCCAAATCATGTCCATTCAATTGAATTTACCACAGGTGGACTCCAAGTTGTAGAAACATCTCAAGGATGAACAATGGAAACAGGATGCACCTGAGCTCAATGGTGAGTCTCATAGGGTCTGAATAGTTATGTAAATAAGGTATTTTTAATATAAATTTTAAATAATTTTACAAAAATGTCTGTAGATTGCTATGGAATTATTATTTATCCGTTTTAGAATAAGGCTGTAACGTAACAAAATGTGGAAAAGTCCAGGGGTCTGAATACTTTCCAAATGCACTGTATGAAGGCTACCATAAAGAGACACTGGGGATAGGTTTTCAATTTCTTATTATGTGAGCGAGAGGTGGAGCCAGATGACGTTAGATACCGTGACCGATATATACAGGGGTTTATTCATTACACCAATTATGTTGCAAAACTTTTCGTAAACGGAAGAAAACGGAACGAGGGCGAGACCTACCTGAATGTGTCCAATAGCAACGCTTGTTTTCGTTGCAAAACGCAACTTTTTGGACTAATGATTACACCCTGGTGAGCAAGAGGCGGTGTGCTTCTGAACAGACTATTAGACCAACAATACGAAAGCCCCGGCGGGAATAGCCTACCTGTCATGATCGGCAACTAGAGAAGTCCAGTCCATTTCAGCGCAGGCCGTTTCCATAAAGAGACTACTAGTTTTTAGAGATTACATTTGCTATATGCCTGTAAGAGTGCTGTAGTGCACGAGAGTACACCGCCATCTGTTACCTTAGTGCTGCGTAGGCACAATGATGAGCTCCGAGGCGCTCCGGCCGACACAGAACTCCGGGCGCAAAGCGCTTGGTAAACTCGCCAACAGGTTAGAGGAAGTGAAGAACCCATGGCGACAAGGCTCGACGCTCGAACTCAGCCACAACGAGGCGGCCAGGTTGGCAACAGACGCTCTGTTGGAGTCTGGGGAGAAGGAATACAGACGAGTTCTGACAGAGGAAAGGGAATTAAATTTTCTCTCGCCGCTTGAGATTCATTATATTACGGAGAATGCAGCCAAGAACTGTAGCTCCGACAACAGCTCAAATGGCACTGAGGGGGACATTGGGGAGGGGGATACGGTTTCGGAGCTTACCTCGGGGACCTATTTCCCAATGATGTCCGACGAAGAGCCACCTATGCTGGAACTAGGGTGGCCAGAAAACCCCAAACGATACGGACCCTCAGAAACACAGATCTATTTCCAAAGGGACAAGACTCACAATGTGAAAGACCTCATTCGGTCATTAATTAATAAAGCAAAAAGGGTAAGTCATTGAATTTTATATATATATACACACACAGTAACGGCCAAATGGCTAATGTCCCCTAAAAGGCACTTGGGTTATTTTCCTACCTCTGTCCACTATAGGCTTATAGGCTTATTTTGCTTTAATACAAACAATTGAACTATTTGACGTGTCTAACCATGCCCATGTAATGTATGTTTTACAATCTAATCTGGAAAAGCTGTGTGTTGTCGCTAAAACACACATTAATTTACCTCCATTTATCTTAAAGGAAATGAGGGGGATATACAAGCCTTCATGGTTTCGTTTTGGAGCAAGAGGACTCCCCATACAGTAGACCATAGGCCTAGGCTATAATTTTATTAGGGTCCTCAACGTTTCATACATTCATTTCAGCCTGTAATGTGTGTGTGTCATATTCATTTGAAGAAAAGGTAGCCTAGTGCAATAGCAATACTTTTTACTACAGTATGTACCGAGGCATACAGGCCTTCAGCTCATGCCTGGTTATCCTTGGCAAAAAGCCATGTAGACTTGTGTTAGATAAAATTGTTAACGCTTCCTATGAATACCCTCTGCATAATGCATTATAATGCTCATCATAGGTGTCTTAATCATATATTACTACGTTCATATAGCATTATGACCAATACTATATAATGCCTTACAAAGTAAAGCATTATAATGCCCTATATGTAAACCTCATTAAGAGAGCATTATATTGTGCTCATCAAGGGGTATATTCCTATTTTTTTCAAATATTCCCATTCTCCTGCACACCTTCTAATAGTGTTTTTCAACCTCTCCTCGGGGACCCCCAGACGTTTCCATTTTGTTGTAGCCCCGAACTAGCTCGCCTGATTGACTTAGTCAAAGGCTTGATGATCAGTTGACATGTTGAATCAGGTGTGCTAGCTCTGGAATATATCAAATACATGGAACGCCTGGGGGTCCCCGATGAGAGGTTTGAGAACCACTGCTTTAATACACCTAGCTGTCTTGCACACCGAACATGATTGCAGAATCACTCTTGACAAAATGTCCCAATGAGCATTTCATATAGGCATTATAACACTTAGCTTAACACTTAGCCTGCTTATAATGCTTTATGTAGATGTTAATGAGCAGCTAGAAGCACCTATTGTTGTGCGTTATGCATTGCTCATAAGGCTTATAAATGTGCTTAGACTGCATTATGGAGAGTACATTCATAGGAAGTGTTATGACATTATCTTAGCACTAATAGCAGCATTTCACCAGGTCAAATTCCTGGTACATGTAAATGTACTCGGTGAATAAAGGTGATTCTGATTCTAAAATTGTATGATCGTTTTAATTATCGTTCATACTTGGCTGGTACAAAATACAGATGTGATAAACACAATTATTATTATAAGCCTATAGATAAAATTACCAAATAGAAAAGAACAGAATTGCACCCTGTTGTCCGTCCATCAAATTACATTTGAGTATTTATCACCTTTTCCCTGTGTGCGCAGGTCATAGCGTTGGTCATGGACCTCTTCACAGACGTTGATCTGCTGTGTGACTTGATGGAGGCCTCGAACAAGCGCAAGGTCCCTGTGTACATTCTCCTGGACGAGAAGAATCTCAACTACTTTGTTGACATGTGTGCAGCACTGGACATCCAGAACTCTCACCTGGGTGTAAGTATGGGATGTGGTGGGTGCATGGGTTGATGGATTGCTGAATAGAGTGTACTATTTATACTCTGTGTATTTCGCTCCCTCTTTTCTCCCCCTCTCTCTCTCGACGTATTTCTGCTTCTCTCTTATTCTGTGTGTGTGTGTGCATGCATTCATTATACAATGTGCTTTGGTACACTTTTTCAGTGTGAAAACGGAAGATGGGTTGATACCATTTATTACCTTCAAACATACATCATGATTAGATAGATATTGTTCATCTTATTGGTGTTATTATTTCCACAAAACGTGTGACATTTTCATGACCTTTCCAGAACATGAGAATCCGCAGTGTGTGTGGAGACACGTACTGCACTAAAAGTGGGAAGAAATTCACCGGGCAGGTCCAGGAAAAGTTTATGATTATAGACTGTGAGGAAGTCATCGCTGGGTCATACAGGTAAGGATTGTACTCACGTGTCTTGGCAAAACGCATATCAGTTATTTATCTATTCATTTGCAGTAAATCTAAAGCATGATAAGCGTGAACTGAGAATTTCTATATTGCACGATATGCTGCTTCAGCTAAACGCTAGCCTTGCTCTGGACATTGTCTACCAACATTGGGTGGCACTCTGAATTATCTAGTAAGGTGACTCAGGCAAACATAGCTGAAATTTTAGTCATTTAGTCATTAGGTAAACATCCCATTTCTAAGTGCTTTGTGCTCTCCCTCAGTTGAGCCTTGGTACCTTATACCAGCATCCAGAAGCCAATTGGTCAAACTCTTTGGAGAGTGGATGGGATAGGTCCTCTAGGAGCAAGGTCACCTTGTGCAGCAAGTGTTTGTCATGTCAGGCAAGGCCAGGCTGGGTAGCTGTGATCCCATATAATGGAGAGCTGGTTGTCTGTAAGCAGTTTTTACAGATAAATGGTTTAATAACGAAAACGTTATCACATCGGCATCAGGGGAAAATAAAATGTTCCGCTATTTAATAGTTATAACAGCTAAATAACCACTGCATTAAGCTCTATCTTTGATGTCGATTTAAATGTCTCCCAAAGCTAGTGGCCTACGGTGCTTTTATTTACATTTTTGTATTTTTTGGGGTGGGTAGATCAGCTTCAATATTGCAGATAGATTGTAGCTTCCATCAATGTAATTGTCTGCATCATTTCCAATCACATACTCATTCAAGGGTTTTTCTTTATTTGTATTATTTTCTACATTGTAGAATAACAGTGAAGACATCAAAAGTATGAAATGACACATATGCAATCATGTAGTAACCAAAAAAGTGTTAAACAAATCAAGATATATATATTTTTTTTTGATTCTTCGAAGTAGCCACCCGTTGCCTTGATGACAGCTTTGCACACTCTTGGCATTCTCTCAAAAACAATTTGGTTACTACATGATTCCATATGTGTCATTTCATACTTTTGATGTCTTCACTATTATTCTACAATGTAGAAAATTGTAAATATCAAGAAAAACCCTTGAATGAGTAGGTGTTCTAAAACTTTTGACTGGTACTGTATATATTTAAAAATGTATATATTTTTCCCTAACCATACCACCCCTCCCTTAATTGGAGTAAACAGTGCTTTTCTTGTATAATTGATAGAAGTGGAAGGATTTGAAACAAGCAAATAATACTTGACCATGATAGGAGTGGTTATACAATTAGTCCCAGTAAGTGTGTCTTAACAATTGAAGAAGTGCATACATGCACTTATTAACTACACTGTATTGCTCATTGCGCTTGTCACTTAATCTCATGCAAAACATTAGTACACCCTCCATTTTGAAAAGCAATGTGTTGGCAGTTTTGTCAACTGCCAACAAAACTAGTATCAGTTGAACAAACGTGTTCTTGAGAGCCCTCAGGCGTTTTATGGGCTTGATGAAGACTAGAGGAAGGTGTGTAGAGGAAGTTGAGATGAATGTGTACTTTTCTTCCTTGGCCTTACACTTTTTCTATGTCTCACTTCACTTTATGGGGAATATGAAGCTTGTATGTTTAGATTTTGCCTTCATGTTCAGACAGGAAGATAGAAGTGTCAGCTGTTTTCTCAGCTGATGATGATTCATTACTGGGTAGGGAGCAGGTAGGACGGTCTACAAGGGTTTAACTTGTGGGTGACTGTGCAAACAATGAGGTTTGTACACATGTGCCAAGCCCTCGGTCAATGCAAAAGCATTTACCTGTGGAGTTTAATGGAAATATATCTGTAGTTCCATTTTATGTTTATCTTGAAATTCAAACAAAACGCCTTATATTTGGAAGTGGTAGCTATTTTGACTATCAAGCACATCCGTATGACGGGCTTTACAACAATGAAAGGGAAATCAGTAGTACTTCAAACAAAAACAATTGCTCACATACAGAGGAACACTGAGATGCTATGTACCCAAGTTGTTCTTCTGGTTCAGTATTCAAATTGAATTCAAAGTTAGCCTGTTCATATTTGTTTGGTCGTTTTGAAAACATGCTTCCCCTAAGAAACTGTAGATAACACAGGTGTTATTATACAGGCATAACGTATTATGTGGTCATAGTGCATTCTAAGTAGGGACTTCACAATATATTATCACAATACTTAAGTGCCAATACGATATGTATTGCAATTCTCATGGTTCTCACGATTCTATATTTATTGCAATTCATTACTGAGATGTTATTGTGATTTGTCCCAAACATATTGCTCACTATATGTCTGCTGCGGAGAGACAAGATATTTTTTTTGATCAATCATGGAAATAAAACTTTAACTTTAGGCATCAGCTGTCAGAGCAGCTTACAGATCATTTCACCTGTATATAGGCCATCTGTAAATATCCCACCCAACTACCTCATCCCCATATTGTTTATTTATTTTTGCTCCTTTGCACCCCAGTATCTCTACTTGCACATTCATCTTCTGCACATCTATCACTCCAATGTTTAATTGCTAAATTGAAATTATTTTGCAACTATGGCCTATTTATTTTCTTCATTTAAAACACTATATAGACTTTTCTATTGTGTTATTGACTGTATGTTTGTTTATTCCATTTGTAACTCTGTGTTGTTTGTCGCACTGCTTTGCTTTATCTTGGCCAGGTTGCAGTTGTAAATGAGAACTTGTTCTCTACTTGCTTACCTGGTTAAATAAAGGTGAAATAAAAAGAAAAAAGTGCAAAAAAACATGTTAGCTCACTATTTAAAAAGAAGATGGAGAACAAGCTATAGGATGAAAAACACCAGAGTTTTGGCGCAGGTACAGCCGACTAACGCAAGCTTAACCCTACCTAGCAAATAAATAAATACATATATATATTTTTTTTTTTTTCAAATCGATATTTGGAGTCAAAGTATCAATATAATATCATCCAAAATAATATTGCGATATGTAACCATCTCTTTTTTTCCCCCATCACTAATTATAGGACTTGTCATAAGAATCTTTGAACTACTTATAATGTGTAAATGTCATGTTATAATGAATCGGAGTTATCCGTCATTTTTGCCTGTTGGAAATTGAAACGTAGAAAGACAACATTTAGTTGATTTATAAAACTTTATAAGGCCTCAAACATGCTTAAATTTTTTTTTAAATAATTATACGCCCTAAGTAAAGTGTTACCAAACTGTCATATTGCTTGCATGTCGTCTAAAGCTGTTAAAAAGATATGTTGTTTTCTCACCAGAATTAGTTACCATTTGCACAGGATGTACTTATATATTTTTCTGAAGGTTTATAAATAGTGTGCAAACCATTTCTGAGTTTAAAACGTTTTTATACACTACAGGTACTTTGTTTTTAAGTAGAACATTACTGGGTAGGGATGTATTTTCTGTATGGCATATTTAGCCCATTATGTACTGTGTACATTTGTGTGTACATACTGTACAACTACTTGTTGTTGAAGATGTCATTGTTTTCGATCATGTTCCCTTTCCTGTAGTTTCAGCTGGCTCTCAGCGCAGGTCCACAGCAACATGGTGATGCACTTCTCTGGGCAGATCACTGAGAGCTTCGACCGAGAATTCCGCTGCCTGTACGCTGACTCTCAGATCATTGACTGTTTCCATAACCCAGATGAAGAGGATCTCCCTTACTACCCCAACCCTGTTCCTGCGCCCAACATGGGGCTAGACTTCTTCCCCGAGAGGTCACGGGAGAGGGTTCTGAGTTCAGAGAACTCCAGCAGCCAATCCAGTTGCAGCATGTCCAGCATCAAGGCAGCACCCGGCATGACCAATACGGTTTACAAGGTCACTCAAGGTCAAGACAAGAAAGAGACCAGCAACTCTCACCTGAGCCCTGAGAGGAGAGGAGGGGCACTAACTCACTCCCTTCATAATCAGACTGCCCAAGGCACGAGAGGCTCCCCCAATGGGACCAATCACAGCCCAGTTACAGAGCACCCTTCCTCTGGGATCGGCCAATCGGTCGGGATAGATTGGTCCAAGTCCATCCCCACAGAGTTCCACCAACCAAATGTTGGCGGAACAACGTCCAAGTTTCAGGCTCTTGGTTTATACGATCACAACAGTAGCCCCAAGACACAGTCTCCAATGCCGGACAACAAACACTCTGCCAAGCAGAGGACCACCTCCAACCCCGTCCTCAACAAGCTCACCGACCTCTTCCTCCCCCCAACCAAGAAGGACCTCCTCCCCACAACTGAGAAGGACACCTCCGTCTTTAGGAGGTGTCCTCCTCACAGTACAGCCTTTGGKGGGCCAGACCTCTCCCAGACAGAGCCGGAGAGCGAGCAGACTCCCCCTCCACCGCCCCCCATGTTAAACCGGAAGGACCAGAAACGCATGACCTTAGGCCACAGCAAACTAGACCTGGTCAACCACTACAACAAGATGAAGTCCAAACAGGTGTACAGCAGGTTTGAGTTAAAGAATAACAACTGAGGCTCTGCTGACTGAGGCTTTGCCTCCCCTACCCCCATCGCACTGGACCTCCAGGAAGCAGAGCACACTTTTTTGCCTTTTGTCAAGAACATTATAGCGGAGGGGCATTTTGTACCTTAATTCCCCTTTAGGAGTTTAGAGGAGGGTACAGTACAGCCTGAATTAGCCTGTTTACACTGAGTGAGTTGTAGTGATAGCTTTTTAGCATTTGCATGTAGACATTGAAGCCAATAAGTGACATGACAAATCTTGCTTAGGGCCCCCAAAAGGCTAGGGCCGGCCCTTCATTCAATGACTGTGTATTGTTTTCTTATTTCTGTGAGTGTCTTTCACTAGCCAGTATGGTTTTAATGATTAATATTGTATGAAATGAGTTGTAAATGGAGTTTGACTGTTTTTTAAGATGTGTTTTTACTTTTGATCACACCTACTCATTCCAGGGTTGTTCTTTATTTTTACTATTTTCTACATTGTAGAATAATAATGAACACATCAAAACTATGAAATAACATATATGGAATCATGTAGTAACCAAAAAAGTTTTAAACAAATCAAGATATATTTTATATTTGAGATTCTTCAAAGTAGCCAATCTTTGCCTTGATGACAGCTTTGCAAACTCTTGGTATTCTCTCAACCAGCTTCATGAGGCAGTCACCTGGAATGCAATTCAATTAACGGGTGTGCCTTGTTAAAAGTTCATTTGTGGAATTTCTTTCCTCCTTAATGCGTTTGAGCCAATCAGTTGTGTTGTGACAATGTAGGGATGGTATACAGAAGATGGCCCTATTTGGTAAAAGACCAAGTCCATATTATGGAAAGAACAGCTCAAATAAGCAAAGAGAAATGACTGTCCATCATTACTTTAAGACTTGGTCAGTCAATGCAGAACATTTCAAGAACTTTGAAAGTTTCACCAAGTGCAGTCGCAAAAACCATCAAGCGCCATGATGAAACTGGATCTCATGAGGACGAGCACAGGATAGGAAGACCCAGAGTTACTTCTGCTGCAGAGGAGAAGGACATTAGAGTTACCAGGCTCAGAAATTGCAGCCCAAATAAATGCTTCACGGAGTTCAAGTAACAGACCCATCTTAACATCAACTGTTCAGAGGAGACTGAATCAAGCCTTCATGGTCGAATTGCTGCAAAGAAACCACTACTAAAGGACACCAATAAGAAGAAAAGGTTTGCTTGGGCCAAGTAACACGAGCAATGGACATTAGACCGGTGGAAATCTGTCCTTTGGTCTGATGAGTCCAAATTTGAGATTGTTGGTTCCAAATGCTGTGTCTTGGTGAGACGCAGAGTAGGTGAACAGAACATCTCCGCATGTGTGGTTCCCACCGTGAAGCATGGAGGTGTGATGGTGTGGGGGTGCTTTGCTGGTGACACTGAGTGATTCTATTTAGAATTCTAGCCACTCTTAACCATCATGGCTAGCACAGGATTCTGCAGCGACACACCATCCCATCTGGTTTGCGCTTAGTGGGACTAAAATTAGTTTTTCAACAGGACAATGACCCAACACACCTCCAGGCTGTGTAGGGGCTATTTGACCTAGAAGGAGAGTGATGGAGTGCTGCATCAGATGACCTGGCCTCCACAATTACCCAATCTCAAATACATTTTGATTTGTTTAACACTTTTCTGCTTACTACATGATTCCATATGTTTTATTTCATAGTTTTGAAGTCTTCTCTATTATTTTACAATGTAGAAAATAGTAAAAAATAAAGAAAAAACATTGAATGACTGGTACTCTATATCTATAAGTTTACGTTACTGTCTTTTTTTATACTTTAGGATGATTTGGTGTGCAAATGAAAAGAGGGACTTCATCAAAGTGAGGATATTAATAGTGAGATGTGCAATGATATTTTGTTTCAATATTTAATTTATTTCATTAAAATAATATACCTAGACTTGATTGAGAAAATGAATACCGTTTTAGACAGGGTAGCCCTACAACAACTATTTCCATTCAGAATAATTTGACAAGATTTTTTAAACTGGTTCTGATGTAGTTGTTGAGCACAATGTGAACTTTAGTTTTAACCATCGATCATGTGTAAAAAGTAGAATAGCATGTTTTTGTGTTGTGCCGGGCATACACTACACGACCTTCCAACATTGCTGAGCCGCACACTTTAAACAGCTGTCCTTCCTCTAGTTTTTTGTCTTGCCAACGTAATGTTACGCACAGTAAACGATGTGGGACAGACGGTGGGTGTGTGGGGGGGGGGGTCACACACTACACTACAATTTTCTTCACTTGCCACGCTGTCTCGTGAAAAAAAAATGATGTGATTAGATTGTTAACGTAACTAGAACAAGATGTGGCTCAAAGCACGCTTGCCATACAAGTTGAAATATCTTTCCAATTGTCTGTGAACTTCAGAGCTATAACGATTTGACACTAACTTTGGTTAAAGGTAAGTATAAACGCATACTAGTAGTAGTCATCACTCCTGCTCGAGAGTACATATTCTGGTTAAAGCGACACGCCTTCATCTCACAGGCTTCTTCTCTGGCAAGCTCTCATTGGCTATTGCTGATCACTGTTCTCAAAACTTGTCGTTGCACATCTCACACTACAAGTGCATTGCAGATTTGTGCAAATAAAATTAAACGTTTGAAAACATCGGGATGGCTCAAATGTGGGATCGGTATCACTAGCCCTCAGACGGCCGCGCTCCCGAGTCGGCAACGACATGGGGATTTTGTCTCTCAAAAACTTGTCTTGGACAGCTCAAAAACTTGTCTTGGACAGCTAAATCGCACCAAAATCACGTAGTGTGCGCCCAGCTTTAAAGTTGCAATCTGCAATTTCCTGATTGTTAAACTGAAATTAGGCAAACTATTAGAATTGTATGTGACAAAACAAGCAATGCATAGTGTAGAGAATCATTGTACCATCTAAACCACTGTGAAATATATTTTACATAACCAAATATATTGTATTTTCAGCACTTTGAAGCTGGTGAACGGGAAGCGTAGAAAATAGCGCACATAGAGCAGATCTACCGCAAGTCACCGCTTCTTAGACTTGCTTTCAATGAGAATGACAGCTCTATATCTCACCTTTCTATGTGAATTTGGTCGGGTCGCCCAAAAAGTTATATATTGCAGCTTAAAGAAATGAGTTTGCAAATGAAATGTGTGAACTAGAGTTATAACTGTTACAAGGGCTAAGATTAACTGATTACAGTGTTAATACAAATAACAATTTGCAATAAAGATGTTTTTGATTGGGGTTCTAATCTAATTCTGTGTATGCCACCAAATAGAAATACTGATGATGTAGGGTGGCCCCAGCCCACAAAGTGACCCTTATCAACTGTATGCATGGATTCCTCTGAGTTGTCTTGGAAATGCTGCGTTTTCTCGCCAACCCCCATTCTGTCACACCTCTGGGTAGCAGAGGTTCTATTGTGATAACTTCCACTCAGACATCAGACCTTACAGGATGTTAACTCAAAAGTAATGCAATTGGTCAACCACTCAGATTTTGAATCCAACAAACTCAGATGCTTATAAAACAGTCTCAGATTCATTGACTCTCTCTCTCTTTGCTCCTGACCTGCGCTGTTGAGACTCTCTCACACCCATGAGCTATGGTCCGTGGCTCCTATTTTGTTTTTCTCTCGTTAGAATAATGCCTTGCAGTGCTTGTTAATGCTTTCTAACTTGAGCATAATGTAGTCGTTAATTTCACAATGTAATTAAATCCGTTTTGCCTTTGACAGACAGTTCTTATTCCTGTACATTTTTACATTTTAGTCACTTAGCAGACACTCTTATCCAGAGCGACTTACAGTAGTGAGTCAATACATTTTTGTACTTTTTCATACTGATCCCACATGTGAATCAAACCCACAACTCTAGCATTGCAAGCGCCATGCTCTACCAACTGTGCCACATGGGAGGATCTGTAACTCAACTAGACTATCTCATATTGCTGAATCATCTTTATGGAGTCAGAAACATTTTAACAGGCTTTTATTTTATATATACAAATTGCATAGTCTTATCACGGATCACATGTGAGGTGTATATATAATATATGCTTAGGCTATATGATAAATATTACCCCACTACTATGATGATGATGGTAATGACGATGACAGGATACTCTCAGTAAAACATTTATTGCTCACATATAGATTGCGCCCCGCTTCTCTGCGCTTTTCTTAAAGTGTGCACTTGTACATTTCCCATCATGGATTTAACAATGTGCCACATAAAGATCCACATTGGCCCTGGAGTTGGATAGGGTACCCTCTGATGCACGATTGACATGAGCCAGGCCGTGTGCCCTGACATACACTGCTCAAAAAAATAAAGGGAACACTTAAACATCACAATGTAACTCCAAGTCAATCACACTTCTGTGAAATCAAACTGTCCACTTAGGAAGCAACACTGATTGACAATAAATTTCACATGCTGTTGTGCAAATGGAATAGACAAAAGGTGGAAATTATAGGCAATTAGTAAGACACCCCCAAAAAAGGAATGGTTCTGCAGGTGGTGACCACAGACCACTTCTCAGTTCCTATGCTTCCTGGCTGATGTTTTGGTCACTTTTGAATGGTGGCGGTGCTTTCACTCTAGTGGTAGCATGAGACGGAGTCTACCACCCACACAAGTGGCTCAGGTAGTGCAGTTCATCCAGGACGGCACATCAATGCGAGCTGTGGCAAAAAGGTTTGCTGTGTCTGTCAGCGTAGTGTCCAGAGCATGGAGGCGCTACCAGGAGACAGGCCAGTACATCAGGAGACGTGGATGAGGCCGTAGGAGGGCAACAACCCAGCAGCAGGACCGCTACCTCCGCCTTTGTGCAAGGAGGTGCACTGCCAGAGCCCTGCAAAATGACCTCCAGCAGGCCACAAATGTGCATGTGTCAGCATATGGTCTCACAAGGGGTCTGAGGATCTCATCTCGGTACCTAATGGCAGTCAGGCTAGTAAGACACCCCCAAAAAAGGAATGGTTCTGCAGGTGGTGACCACACACCACTTCTCAGTTCCTATGCTTCCTGGCTGATGTTTTGGTCACTTTTGAATGGAAACACTTTTGAATAAATATGCCACATTTATGTGGCATATTTCAGCTTTTATTTCTGTCATCACAATCCCAGTGGGTCAGAAGTTTACATACACCCAATTCGTTTTTGGTAGCATTGCCTTTAAATTGTTTAACTTGGGTCAAACGTTTCGGTTAGCCTTCCACAAGCGTCCCACAATACGTTGGGTGAATTTGGCCCATTCCTCCTGACAGAGTTGGTGTAACTGAGTCAGGTTTGTAGGTCTCCTTGCTCGCACATGGTTTTTCAGTTCTGCTCACAAATTTTCTATGGGATTGAGGTCAGGGCTTTGTGATGGCCACTCCAATACCTTGACTTTGTTGTCCTTCAGCCATTTTGCCACAACTTTGGAAGTATGTTGAAATTGCTCAAATAGGGCCATCATGCACAAAGTAGATGTCCTAACCGACTTGCCAAAACTACAGTTTGTTAACAAGAAATTTGTGGAGTGGTTGAAAATGAGTTTTAATGACTCCAACCTAAGTGACTTCAACTATATATATATATATCCTTCTGAAGTTGAAGGACTTTGTCAAGCAACTGGTTACCAACAAAACAACAACATTTAGCATGATTTTTGTGTTGTATTAAATATCTCTTTTTGTATACTAGTGTGCTAGTATAAGAATTTGATGAAATTGTGGAATCAACAGTAAACTTTGTGATAGAAGCACCAAATTTGGCACATATGTACCCGGAAAAGATATATATGGACCCACCCCAGATTTGGCCCCTGGATCATGGCATCAACTATAACTAAAAAATGTAAATACATTTAGCTTCCAGTCATTGTTTCTTCAAGTCAAGAGTATCATCATTCAGATGCAATTTGAACATTGCGTTCAAAAATTGGAGCAAAAAAATCAGATTGCACCGGTGCCCATATCTACTAAATCATACCAGTATGTCAGATTAGCTCAATCGCCATATTTCTCAGCCTCTGAGTGTCACAGAAACACAAAACTTTGAATAACAGACACATGTTCATAAGTGGCTATGGTTGAAATTGATCAGAATCTGTTCAAAACATAAAATATAGCTATAAATGTCTGAACATTTTTAAATATATATGCTTATTTTGGGGAATGTAAACCCTTGTGTAAAAAAGGTAAATAAAATAAAAAGTGCTACTGTTTGACAAAGTGTATCTTTGCCATTTCCTATTTTGGGGAAATGGTGGGGTTGAAATATGTTGCCGCTTTTAGGGTTAAGGATGCAGGCAGGGGACTTCCTGGATTGTTCTATTTTCTCCTCTATGCACTGAAATCTGTTGAATTTTACTTCCCAGAACAGCCTTGGCCATCCTAATCTGGATTTGTGTGTCTTTGTCTCAGCTGTGTAGGCTTGGGCTAACCATGGCTTTTGTTTGTTCAATACACAGGGTTAAGTAGGCTAATATGTGTTAGTTATTCACCAAGATTCTGTTGACAATCAGAGAGGAAGATACAACATTGTTGTGTGTGTTGTTTTAACGTAACATCTTGAAGGCAGCATTGAGCAATGACTACCCGGCAATTCTCTGGTTATAAATTCCTGACATTCGTCATACCTGCAGTTTAAGCCTAGTTTCAGTCAGCAGGCTTGTGGTTTCACTGTCTCCCAGCTGTAGATTGTGACAGAGCCACACAGCATGGGTTTTAGCAACACTATTCCACTCTGTACAAAACCAATTCTGTTCCAGTTATGTTCTATCAGGTTGTCTTTTGATAATGCATTTCTTCTCTCAGTCTCATCCATTTCAAAATCTTGATGTGTCATTCACAACGCACGCACAGGAGAGTTCTTTTTTTTGTTGCCCAGTGGATCTAAAGTCTCACACCTCTAAGGTTTATTAAGCCTAAATGTTTCTAACTTTAGATAGTCACCCATCTATAATTCAAATTGCAAAGATACTGTGAGTCAAGAGTAAAAGCCATTAGGGGTTAGATGCATCTTCTTTAGACCAACTGACTGTGAACAAAACAGTATTGCATAGCTTCTAATGTAGAGCTGTAAAATCAGGCTCAATCTGACATTTTAGAAGTTTTAGTGAGCGTGGGGAATACAAGTGTAAATGTATGGTTGAACGCATTCATGTCAGCAAATGGCAG
This sequence comes from Salvelinus sp. IW2-2015, assembly GCF_002910315.2. NCBI lineage: Eukaryota > Metazoa > Chordata > Actinopteri > Salmoniformes > Salmonidae > Salvelinus > Salvelinus sp. IW2-2015. The sequence continues at coordinate 1,292,578 of NC_036851.1, read as the reverse complement.
ATGCATCATCGATTTGGCACATCTACACAGGAGAACGACAACACAATGCCTCATACGCACTCTTCAAGTGGATGGTTTTAAGAGGAACCGAGGCACATGACTTGTATCGCTTTGTCAATATTGATCTGAGTCAGAGATAATAGAGCATGAATCACCCAAGTATTTTCAGTTCCTGATCTTTAACTCTGCTCATCAGAGAAGAGACACAGGGGAATGAGTCATACTGTAGTAAACCTACTGCTGCCACTGCTACCGAATCCATAGGCAAAGTTCATACTACCAACGTCCTTACTGGGAGATGACAGACGGTCTATTTATGTTGTTCTTTGGTTGTTTAGGGGTAATGAGTAAACTAGATATGTGGTAGTAGAGTAGGGGCCTGAGGGCGCACACTTAATATGTTGTGAAATTTGTTGTAAATGTATTGTAACGTTTTTTCAATGTATAACTGCCTTAATTTTGCTGTACACCAGGAAGAGTAGGTGCTGCCTTGGCAGTAGCTAATCGGGATCCATATTAAATACAAATACATAATATATGTATATTTTTTTAAATGTATGATTAACTACACAGGCTTTTGAATGGACACACATTTACATTTGACATTATTTTATGTGATGTAGACTAACAAGCCTTTAGGTAATTGTATAACTAACAGACGGCGTTGACATCTGAATGACAGGTGAACCTCCCCATAATTAATTGAAATGGTTTACTGATAATATGCAACTAAACCTGTTGAGCACTTGCACGCTGGGGTGGCTACCATTTTAGGAGCTTTGACGTCTTCCTTCGCACATTGTGTTTCACCTGAAAGGCTAATAGAGGACTTTCTGTGTCGAACTTGTTTCTGTGTCGAACTTGAGCTAATGAAATTTGTGCAGACAAAAACAACCAATACGAGTTGTAACACAACTGTTGTGTGATATGCTTTGTTTATACAGCCTGAGTGTCTTGGTTGTAGACAGTTGGTACAGTTTTACTTGGTTGGTCAGTTCTTCTAAGTATTCTTATTATTTACACTATTGTTCTTTGACAATGTGCGTGTCTGACAAATGTTCATGCTATATACTAAGGTACTTTTTCATTCATATCGATAGAATCCCAGTGCTCAGGATAATTTCTGTACTGCAAATCTTATCCAGATGATAATGGTAGAGAGTGAAAGAGGTATATGAGACATTATCATCAAGATATGAGCCGACAGGCCTTTTGAAATGCAAATATTGGAATGCCATTTAATCATGTCCTCCTCAGCTCTCTTTTAGTTGTCTCTTTTGTTCAGCAGTGGATATGTGGATCCTAAGGCGAATGTCAGCATTCACATTTGATGAGCTGAGAATAACAACTTATTTTATTTAACCTTTATTTAAGTAGGCAAGTCATTTAAGAACAAATTCTTATTTTACAATGACGGCCTACCCCGGCCAAACCCTCGCCTAACCCGGACGACGCTGAGCCAATTGTGCGCCACCCTATGGGACTCCCGACCACCGCCAGTTGTGATACAGACGAGATCGAACCAAGGTCTGTTGTGACGCTTCTAGCACTAACATGCAGTGCCTTCGACCACTGCGCCACCTGGGAGCCCTTAAAACTTTTGCTCACACTTTACTTGAAGCACATTTTAAGTGCTATATTGCCATACGAACATATTCGTGAAACCTTATAGATGCAGGTTTAGAGCATTATGTATTCACAATACAACAAAGCCTCTTCGGCCTTATTCCTTTAGTACAGTTTTACAATGCTCTATTACTGCATCTATAAGATGTAGGCAATATAACACTAGGTAAAAAGCAGTGGCATGTATTCATGGATACCAAGGGAAGCCAGGCTTCCCACAAAAATGTACCAAAGAAAAAACATATAAAACAATGTGTCTTTCATCTCTCAGTGTTCAAATTAGTGGATTCGGCTATTTCAGCCACAGGTGTATAAAATCGAGCACACCGCCATGCAATCTCCATAGACAAACATTGGCAGTAGCATGGCCTCAATGAAGAGCTCAGTGACTTTCAAGGTGGCACCAGCCACAGGATGCCACCTTTCCAACAGTTCAGTTCGTAACATTTCTGCCCTACTAGAGCTACCCCGGTCAACTGTAAGTGCTGTTATTGTGAAGTGGAAATGTCTAGGAGCAACTACGGCTCATCCGCGAAGTGGTAGGCTACACAAGCTCATAGAACGTGACAGCCGAGTGCTGAAACGCGTAGCGTGTAAAAACCGTCTGTCCTCGGCTGCAACACTCCCTACTGAGTTCCAAACTGCCTCTGGAAGCAACGTCAGCACAATAACTGTTTGTCGGGAGCTTCATGAAATGGGTTTTCATGGCCGAGCAGCTGCACACAAGCCTAAGATTACCATGCACAATGCCAAGCGTTGGCTGGAGTGGTGTAAAGCTTGCCGCCATTGGACTCTGGAGCAGTGGAAACGCGTTCTCTGGGGTGATAAATCACTCTTCACCATCTGGCAGTCCGACGGATGAATTTGTGTTTGGCGGATGACAGGAGAACGTTACCTTTCTGAATGGATAGTGCCAACTGTAAAGTTTGGTGGAGGAGGATTAATGGTCTGGGGCTGTTTTTCATGAGTCCCTTCATTCCAGTGAACACTACAGCATATAATGCCATTCTAGACGATTCTGTGCTTCCAACTTTGTGGCAACAGTTTGGGGAAGGCCCTTTCCTGTTTCAGCATGACAATGCCCCCGTCGAGATCGGTGTGGAAGAACTTGACTTGCCTGCACAGAGCCCTGACATCAATCTCATCGAACACCTTTGGGATGAATTGGAACGCCGACTGTAAGCCAGGCGTAATTGCCCAACATCAGTGCCCGACCTAACTAATGCTCTTGTGGCTGAATGGAAGCAAGTGCCTGCAGCAATGTTCCAACATCTAGTGGAAAGCCTTCCCAAAAGAGTGGAGGCTGTTATAGCAGCAAAGGGTGGACCAACTCCATATTAATGCCCATAATTTTTGAATGAGATGTTTGACGAGCAGGTGTCCACATACTTTTGGTCATGAATTGTATTTCATGGAGAAAGCATTTGAGCAAGCGAAACAGTACCCCTCTGTTTCTATATGTGTAGGCCATCTATCTGATGCTGTCTGGTCATAAAGAGTATGACATTGTTGCCGCCCGTAGCATTGCATGCAAGGGAAGCCAGCGAGCATTTGGCCTCCCTTGATTTAAAAAAAAAACATAAAATAATAGCTGATCAGCGTTGAACTAAACTGAGTGAGCTCAACTGTGAATGGTCCTAGTGCACCAAAAAAAAGTGTCAAGGGATGCCAGTTTGGATTTGGCTTCACTCCGATCACATCTCTTCAATAGAATACGTCATTGACAAAAACAACTTGAATTGTTGCAACTTGTTGTGTTGTTTCCCTCCGGTGGCTAGCTAGATAAAATTGGCCTTTTCCTAAATTAGCTATGGATGGAGATATGGATTTGGACTTTTACTTAATTCTCCTTACTGGCCAATGATTATAACAGCGATTCTGATCCAACCATAAATTCATACATGGACTGCGAGGATGGAAGTTCAAAAGTTATGTAGCTAGATGTAGAAGGCTAATGTTGCCATGAAAGGAAGTTAAGCTAGCGAGCAAGAATTTTAGCCAGGTAGCCTGGGACAACAAAAAATAAAAGCATGTACTGTATGTCAGTCATAGACTGTTTCATCAACATGAAATAGAGGAGGATGACATTGGCATTTCTCTACAAGTAGGATGAGTCAACATGTTTTTCTACTTGCATGCACGCACGCACACACACACACACACAAACAAATCAGAACCATGGACAACCACATAATATTTAGCTTACATTGATTGGATTAAATTGTTTTTGGTATCTTTTATTTGTCACTGTATTAGACTAAGCACAGGGGATTTGATGATGTTGAAATGGTGCTGTAATAGTGGATGCAGCTCCTGTTTTCTTTGTGACTTGCGGTAACTCTCAATGGTTCTAAATCAATAGTTGTTCAGTAGTCCGAAAATGTCTGAAACATGAACTTGCTTGACCATGCTGAAGATCATGTAACTGTTTGTTACATACAATATACTTTGTGGACTTGAACGGACAGACGTTGCTCTCCGGTTTTATGATGAAACAAAGGTGTGGTTTATTTTATTCTGCCACTCTGTCTTGTTGTCTCGACGTTAGGCCTATATGCCAACAGGCATATTAACTAGGCAAGGCATATGAACTAATAGATTATAGAGCAAACAATACAATTATTACAACACAGGTTAATATGGCTTTTTTTATTGGCTTGGCTTCCCCAGTGATTTTACCCACGTACCGCTACTGGTAAAAAGGTGCTTCAAGTAAAGTGTAACCCAACATTGTTCTTTCCTCTATTTGAACTGTAGTTGTGTAGAGGTTGTACAGAAAACGTGTTCACTTGTAGCAACTTCTAGAGGCCTCAGTACAAAAACATCTATGCACCTTTAGAAGATTCTGTCCAGATGTCAATGTGAGATATAGGGATTGAGRTATTATCAGAAACTCAGGTTTCAGGTTGAGGTGGTTTGGAAAGCATCCCAGTGGCATGAAGATATCTAGAGCACTGCAGACATTAAAGGGACATGCCCTCTGCAAAGTTTAAACATTGAGGTGGCTTAATTCAAAGTCATCCTTGTGTAAATGTGAGAGTTTGGTATACAGTTGTTCTGAGTGTGAGTGGCTACAGGTTGCCATGTGAACGTTCACCTAAAACCAAGACAACAAAAGCCCACATGGTTAAACAGTAGATTAACCTAATAGAGCTGTCAATTAGAGGATGTGGTAACATTCAAGTTACCTTTTAAGGTTGACACCTCCAATAGATGCTATTGTAGCCATCATGAATGTTTATAAAATGTCATTGTTTTTTTGTTTATGAACTGTAATACTGTCAACAATGGAAGTTACTGTTTTCATCTTTACATATCGCACCACCTCATCTGATGTAACGGGCATGACGTATTCTCCTTAAATATTTTACTTTACTGTAATACATTTGTTAGATACTGTATATTTGCTATACTGTACGCTTAAACCTACTCCTGATAGCACTGTGGGAAAAGCTTTCAGCAAGCAGAGAACTATTTTTGCCTGACAGCAGTGACCTCCTGTGGTGTAATGTGTGAAAGAAGGTTTTATGGATGGAAGTGTTCATGGGAAATGGAGTCATTTACAGGTCAGTGTTACAAGCACTGGGATATGTAGCTCATGAAATGAGTGGGGTTTGACATGTGGGGATAAATAGGGTGAGAGGATGATGTTGGGCGTTGCATAGCCTTGAGGGGTGGGTCAGTGGGGTGGGCCAGCATAGAACACCGTTCGGGTCTTTACGTGTSAAACATTTACACATCAAATAATACTCTTTGATATGTCAAATAACACTTCAAATAAGCTTTTTAATTTGACGCGCCAATTAACAAAATTATATTATAGAATGTTGTGTGCTCTAAATTTGCATTCGCAAGCCAAGCGTCACCACTACGGCCAGTAGCACTGTCAAAGCTCGATTTTTTTAAATAGAAAGGCTGCAAACGGCCCCTAAAATGTGTTTACAATACCGTGCTGGTAATATGCCACCATTTGTTCGACCGAACATTACACATAAAAATACAGAACGCACTGTGTATTTACTGATGGTGTTTAATTAGGTTTTCTGGACATAAAGGGCATCCCACAGGGATTGTTTCTTGGTCAAATTATTTTATCTATGTTCATCTACAATAGTGGTTTATCTGTAAAAAAAGATGTATATATACTTTTATCTGTATGCAGGTGACACTGTGATTGATGTATGCTATTGCTCCAACAGCTGACCAGGCTCTGTCAGAGATTCAATCTGCCTTTATTGCCCTGCAGAAATACTTTGTTGACTGAAATTGGTACTTAATGCAGATTGGATACTTTGGATGGTGCCCTCAATGACCCTCAGTGTCCCTGCTTATAAAATATCTGGGCATCTGGATTGAGAGCTTCTATCTTTCCAAAACATGTGAATGACTGAATTGTGGCATTTAACATTCAGAGGTAAACCTCTAGACCTTAAATTGTCCCTCTCAGGCACCAGGCCCCAGGACTTCGCGTGCCGAACCTGCCCGTGCTGCTGGGCCCCAGGTCCCTGGGCAACGGGAGTTGCCACTGATCCCCGCCTAAAAGGCGAATGATTTCCTCGAACCAAGCATGTCTGGGCCGACAGGGAGCCACAAGAATCAATGATAAACCCTCTTGGTACACCTTCTCCAACATGGGCTGAATCAGAACCCCCTGCCACAAATGCATAAAGGAGCGTCCGAGGCCACTGGTGCGCCAGAGCAACCATTCCCTAGGCTATCGGGTCCTTAATTGAGAAAAATAGACAACACTGTGTGTTTTCTTGCGATGTGTAAAGATCTACGTCGGCCCTGCCGAACCTCTCCCATATCTGGGCAACCACCCATGGGTGTAGTCTCCATTCCTGAGGACGAGGGTCCCCGTTGCATAGCAGATTTGCACCCAAGTTGAGACAACCGGGAACATGCGTCACCTGAAGTGAGGGCAACTGCTCACTGCTATACAGCAACAGGGAGGGAGCCAAGGTGAGAAGAGGACCGAATCCCCCCCTGCCTGTAGATGTATGACACCGTTGTCGGATCTGACTGGCACATGCTGGCCCGACAAACACGGGAGGAGGTGCCTGAGCATTACGTACACCGTCACAAGTTCCAGGTAATTGATATGTCGAACAAATCAAATTACATTTTATTTGTCACATGCGCTGAATAMAACAGGTGTAGACCTTACAGTGAAATGCTTACTTACAAACCCTTAACCAACAATGCAGTTTTAAGTGTTTAGTAAAAAAATAGATGAGTAAAAAATAAAAGTAATTAAAGAGCAGCAGTAAAATAACAATAGCGAGGCTATATACAGGGGGTAGCGGTACAGAGTCAATGTGCGGGGGCACCGGTTAGTCAAGGTAATTGAGGTAATATGTACATGTAGGTAGAGTTAAAATGACTATGCATAGATAATAAACAGAGAGTAGCAGTAGCGTAAAAGAGGGGGCGGGGGCAATGAAAATAGTCTGAGTAGCCATTTGAATAGCTGTTCAGGAGTCTTACGACTTGGGGGTAGAAGCTGTTAAGAAGCATTTTGGACCTAGACTTGGCGCTCTTGCACCGCTTGCTGTGCGGTAGCAGAGAGAACAGTCTATGACTAGGGTGGTTGGAGTCTGACAATTTTTAAGGTCTTCCTCTGACACCACCTGGTATAGAGGTCCTGGATGGCAGGAAGCTTGGCCCCAGTGATGTACTGGGCCGTACGCACTACTCTCTGTAGTGCCTTGCGGCCGAGCAGTTGCCATACCAGGCAGTGATGCAACCCGTCAAGATTTTTTAATTTATTTATTTTTTTTTTTTTTTTACCTTTATTTAACCAGGTAGGCTAGTTGAGAACAAGTTCTCATTTGCAACTGGCTGGCAAGATAAAGCATCGAGTGTGAACAGACAACACAGAGTTACACATGGAGTAAACAATAAACAAGTCAATAACATGGTAGAAAAAAAAGAGAATCTATATACATGTGTGCAAAAGGCAGAGTAGGCAATAAATCGAATAATTACAATTTAGCAGATTAACACTGGAGTGATAAATCATCAGATGATCATGTGAAGAAGAGATACTGGTGTGCAAAAGAGCAGAAAAGTAAATAAATAAAAGCAGTATGGGGGTGAGGTAGGTAAATTGGGTGGGTAGTTTACAGATGGACTATGTACAGCTGCAGCGATCGGTTAGCTGTCGGATAGCAGATTTTTAAAGTTGTTGGGAGATAAAAGTCTCCAACTTCAGAGATTTTTGCAATTCGTTCAGTCGCAGGCAGCAGAGAACTGGAAGGAAAGGCGTCCAAATGAGTTTTAGCTTTAGGGATGATCAGTGAGATACACCTGCTGGAGCGTGTGCTGCGGGTGGGTGTAGCCATCGTGACCAGTGAACTGAGATAAGGCGGCACTTTACCTAGCATAGCCTTGTAGATGACCTGGAGCCAGTGGGTCTGACGACGAACATGTAGCGAGGGCCAGCCGACTAGGGCATACAGGTCGCAGTGGTGGGTCGTATAAGGTGCTTTAGTAACAAAACGAATGGCACTGTGATAAACTGCATCAGTTTGCTGAGTAGAGTGTTGGAAGCTATTTTGTAGATGACATCGCGAAGTCGAGGATCGGTAGGATAGTCAGTTTTCTAGGGTAAGTTTGGCGGCGTGAGTGAAGGAGGCTTTGTTGCGGATAGAAAGCCGATTCTTGATTTGTTTTGGATTGGAGATGTTTGATATGAGTCTGGAAGGAGAGTTTGCAGTCTAGCCAGACACCTAGGTATTATAGATGTCCACATATTCTAGGTCGGAACGTCCAGGGTGGTGATGCTAGTCGGCGTGCGGGTGAGGCAGCGAACGGTTGAAAAGCATGCATTTGGTTTTACTAGCGTTTAAGAGCAGTTGGAGGCCACGGAAGGAGTGTTGTATGGCATTGAAGCTCGTTTGGAGGTTAGATAGCACAGTGTCCGGGAAGGGCCGGAAGTATATAGAATGGTGTCGTTGCGTAGAGGTGGATCAGGGAATCGCCCGCAGCAAGAGCAACATCATTGATGTATACAGAGAAAAGAGTCGGCCCGAGAATTGAACCTGTGGTACCCCCATAGAGACTGCCAGAGGACCGGACAACATGCCCTCCGATTTGACACACTGAACTCTGTCTGCAAAGTAGTTGGTGAACCAGGCAAGGCAGTCATTAGAAAAACCGAGGCTACTGAGTCTGCCGATAAGAATATGGTGATTGACAGAGTCGAAAGCCTTGGCCAGGTCGATGAAGACGGCTGCAAGTAATGTCTTTTTATCGATGGCGGTTATGATATCGTTTAGTACCTTGAGCGTGCTGAGGTGCACCCGTGACGCGGCTCGGAAACCGGATTGCACAGCGGAGAAGGTACGTGGGATTCGAGATGGTCAGTGATCTGTTTGTTGGCTTGGCTCGAAGACCTTAGATAGGCAGGGCAGGATGGATATAGGTCTGTAACAGTTTGGGTCCAGGGTGTCTCCCCTTTGAGAGGGGGATGACCGCGGCAGCTTTCCAATCCTTGGGGATCTCAGATGATACGAAGGAGAGGTTGAACAGGCTGGTAATAGGGGGTGCGACAATGGCGGACAGTTTCAGAAATAGGGGGTCCAGATTGTCAAGCCCAGCTGATTTGTATGGGTCCAGGTTTTCCAGCTCTTTCAGAACATCTGCTATCTGGATTTGGTAAAGGAAAGCTGGGGGGGCTTGGGCGAGTAGCAGCGGGGGGGGCGGGGCTGTTGGCAAGGTTGGAGTCGCCAGGAGGAAGGCATGGCCAGCCATTGAGAAATGCTTGTTGAAGTCTTCGATTATCACGGATTTATCGGTGGTGACGTGTTACCTAGCCTCAGTGCAGTGGGCAGCTGGGAGGAGGTGCTCTTGTTCTCCATGGACTTTACAGTATCCAGAACTTTTTGGAGTTAGAGCTACAGGATGCGAATTTCTGCTTGAAAAAGCTGGCCTTTGCTTTCCTGACTGACTGCGTGTATTGGTTCCTGACTTCCCTGAACAGTTGCATATCGCGGGGGCTCTTCGATGCTATTCAGTTCGCCACAGGATGTTTTGTGGCTGGTCGAGGGCAGTCAGGTCTGGAGTGAACCAAGGGCTATATCTGTTCTTGGTTCTGCATTTTTTGAACGGAGCATGCTTGTCTAATGGTGAGGAAGTAACATTTAAAGAATGACCAGGCATCCTCAACTGACGGGATGAGGTCAATATCCTTCCAGGGTACCTGGCAGGTCGATTAGAAAGGCCTGCTCGGCAGAAGTGTTTTAGGGAGCGTTTGACAGTGATGAGGGTGGTCGTTTGACCGCGGACCCGTGGCGGATACAGGCAATGAGGCAGTGATCGCTGAGATCTTGATTGAAGACAGCAGAGGTGTATTTGGAGGGCAGGTTGGTCAGGATAATGTCTATTAGGGTGCCCATGTTTACGGATTTAGGGTTGTACCTGGTGGTTCCTTGATGATTTGTGTGAGATTGAGGGCATCAAGCTTGGATTGTAGGACTGCCGGGGTGTTAAGCATATCCCAGTTTAGGTCACCTAACAGAACAAACTCTGAAGCTAGATGGGGAGCGATCAATTCACAGATGGTGTCCAGGGCAGCTGGGAGCTGAGGGGGGTCGGTAGCAGGCGGCAACAGTGAGAGACTTATTTCTGGAGAGATTAATTTTTAAAATTAGAAGTTCGAACTGTTTGGGCAATAGACCTGGAAAGTATGACAGAACTTTGCAGGCTATCTCTGCAGTAGATTGCAACTCCTCCCCTTTGGCAGTTCTATCTTGACGGAAAGTGTTATAGTTGGGTATGGAAATCTCAGATTTTTGGTGGCTTCCTAAGCCAGGATTGGACACGGCAAGGACATCAGGATTGGCAGAGTGTGCTAAAGCGGTGAGTAAGGCAAACTTAGGGAGGAGGCTTCTGATGTTGACATGCATGAGGCCAAGGCTTTTTCGATCACAGAAGTCAACAAATGAGGGTGACTGGGGACATGCAGGGCCTGGGTTTACCTCCACATCACCCGAGGAACAGAGGAGTAGTAGGATGAGGGTGCGGCTAAGGCTATCAAAACTGGTCGCCTAGAGCGTTGGGGACAAAGAATAAAAGGAGCAGATTTATGGGCGTGGTAGAATAGATTCTGGGCATAATGTGCAGACAGGGGTATGGTGGGGCGCGGTACAGGGGAGGCAAGCCCAGGCACTGGGTGATGATAAGAGAGGTTGTATCTCTGGACATGCTGGTCTCAATGGGTGAGGTCACCGCATGTGTGGGGGGTGGGACAAGGGGGTATCAGAGGAACGGAGAGTGGAACTACAGGGTCCATTGCAAACCAAAACAATGATAATGATAACTAGCCTGACAACAGTATGCAAGGCATATTGATATTTGAGAGAGCATACAATAAGGCATAAAGTGATTGCAGGTTTGATTGGGAGAGCTAGCTAAAACAACAGGTAAGATAACAGCAGCAATAACAGGGTGCTAGTCTAACACAGCAACAACAGGTAAAAATGGCGACGACTAGGCAGAGAGGGTCGGATTAACTACACACAGATCCTGAGTTAAAGCACAGAGCCGACAGATAAAACACAATAAACAGAATGGAGTACCGTGAATTAATGGACAGTCAAGCATGCATCAGCTATGTAGCCAAGTGATCATAGTGTCCAGGGGGCAGCCGTAGATGGAGCAGGGAGGCCTCCACTAAGCTAGCACGCGGCGTTTAAAGTTAGTAGCCCGGGGGGTGGTCTGCTCAGACGGAGGGGTCTGCTCAGACGTGGTCGTGTCGACAGAGAATCCAGAGAATACAGCCGGATGGCGAAAGAGAGGTTGTGAATTGTAGATTGTGTTTGCTAACTGGTCTAGCTTCGTGGCAGTGGCGCTAGCTGCAAGCTAGCTGTGAGGATCAGAAGTAGTGGCTCAGGGATTACGGCAGGAATCCGGCGTTGTTGTCGAGAGACAGTCCGATGCTGGTAAATTGGTGAGTATAATCCAGGCTAATAACAGGGCTGGTGTCTGTGCAGAAGGTAAAAGCTACTAGCAGCGGCAAAAAAATGGCTAAATTAGCTTGTAGCTGATTTAGACCAGTTGTGGATGGATTGGCAGGGCTCTGTGCGGCAAAAAAGGTCCAGTCACATTGGCAAAAGAGGTATTGTAGCCAAGAATTCGCTGGTAGACCTCTTCCGTAGCCGGCAGATGGGCCTAGCTCGAGGCTAGCTCAAGGCTAACTGGTGCTTGCTTCGGGACAGAGGTGTTAGCCAGTAGTAGCCACTCGGTTGCAGCTAGCTAGTGTGATGATACGGTGTAATTGTCCAGCGTTGCGTCAGGAATCCGGTGATGTGGTAGAGAAAAAGCAGTCCTATATGCTCTGGGTTGATATCGCGCTTGCGACTGGGCAAGGTAATTGGCGCGGGTATTGAAGCTGGCTGTGTCCGAGTTAAGGGCGAAGACCGCAGCAGTGGCTAACTGACTACTAGCTAGTAGCTAGTTATCTGGCTAGCTTCTGATTGGGGTTACGGTTCTAAAGTATWAAAAAAAATAGCAGGTCCGTACCACATTGGGTGAGGCGGAATGTAGGAATGTATATTCAGTTCCTAGATGGAAAGTGAAATTAAAATATATACGAAATGTATACGAAAAATACGAAGACTATTTACACGGGACAAGACAAGACAAAGACACGTCCGACTGCTACACCATCTTGGATGGCCTCCCTCTGCAACTGGATCCTGGACTTCCTGACAGTCATGAGTGAACAGGGAGTACAGGAGGGGACTGAGCACGCACCCCTGAGGGGCCCCCGTGTTGAGGATCAGCATGGCGGATGTGTTGTAACCTACCCTTACCACCTGGGGGGTGGCCCGTCAGGAAGTCCAGGATCCAGTTGCAGATGGAGGTGTTTCTTCCCAGGGACCTTAGCTTAGTGATGAGCTTTGAGGGCACTATGGAGTTGAACGCTGAGCCAAGCACAACTCATCATCAAAGTGATGAGCTTTGAGAGCACTATGGTGTTGAAAGCTGTCATGTCTTTGGCATCATTAAAGTGTAGACTGTTATTTTATCAAATCAATTCTCTAATTATTACGTGATTAAACTAATTATGTAAATGTAAATAACTAGGAAGTCGGGGCACCAAGGAAAATCTTCAGATTACAAAGTTATAATTTTCCTAATATACAGTAACTCTTCAGATATTTTAATATCTGATCAATTAGTCTTCTTATTAATGAATTATTCTTTACCTCACGTTAGTCTCATTCCAAACGTTGTAAATTGTTGGTTATCTGCACAAACCCAACCTTTACTATGAATCATCCACAAACCAATTGTCTTAATCATTTATTTACTAACTAACTAAGTAATCACAGAAATGCATAAACAAGCAACAGTTATGGTTACAAGGAAATGATAGGGGAGGTTCCCTAGTGGGCTAAGCCGATATGACGACTTGGTGGACAAAGGGAAGTGGGTGTGGACTGAGAACAGCGAGAAAGACAAACAAGGAATCACTACACAGTTGATAATTATATTAATTTAAATGCTAATCCTTTGCACATGAACACTCACTCATTTGGGAATAACTGCAATCAATATATATTTACGCTCAGTGTGTCATCGTGATCTCTGTTGGAATTGTCCGTCTGTCTGTTGGAGAGTTCGTCGGAGTGTCTCTCTCTCTGCTCCCTTGGAGGTCAATGTCTTTCATGGTTAGAACATAATTTGACATMATTTCTAGCTGCAGACTAGTAATTAGTATCTAAGATTTGCTCTTATTCTGTCGGGGTCGATAGTCTCAGAGTTAACCATTTCCACCCGTGTAGCCAATGCTCCACGTGGTATGGTTAGGAATTCAACAGCCATTGCAACCTTAGCGGACACTGAGGTTTTTGTGGTCTGAAGTTGATTTCCTCAGGAGGGTTTATTTTATTCGTAACAGTAGAAAAGGGCTGTTCCATGATGCCAGATCATGTCTGTGCTCACGGGTGTGGGCCAAGGAATTAGTTCAACTTTAAAGGGAATACAATTCTTTCACATTAAAGGTTTAACATATTACATAATTTCACAAATAGTTTAATCTTTACTCATTCATTTTATACAAGAATTAGATGCAAACCCCATAATTGAGAAATGTACATATTCAGAGATATAGTCGTGTGTTTCCTGTCCTCTCTGAGGTCACCAAATGAAACACACTCGTCATACCTGTCCCTTAAGTGTCCACGGACCATTCCCACCTTCTCACAAGTGGACATTTTGTATCAAATCCCCATTTTGGGGATTTAGGAGTTCGCCATGTGAAATCCTTTGTTTTCTCTATGTGTCTCTTTCTGCATGGCCACGGGGAGAGGGTCTCCTCCAGGAATTTACGACCTGAGGTAACAGAACCTAGGTGTAGGAGAGGGAGAGAGAGAGAAGGGTAACCCACTAGCTATACCCAAAAAGGGCCACTTCATGACAACGCTGAGCTGTAGTCAATGAATAGCATTCTCACATAGGTGTTCCTTTTGTCTAGGTGAGAAAGGGTAGTGTGGAGTGCAATAGAGATTGCATCATCTGTGGATCTGTTGGGGCGGTATGCAAATTGGAGTGGGTCTAAGGTTTCTGGGATAATGGTGTTGATGACCAACCTTTCAAAGCACTTCATGGCTACAGACGTGAGTGCTACAGGTTGGTGGTCATTTTTTATTTTACCTTTATTTAACTAGGAAAGTCATTTAACCTCTATGGGATATGTGGGACGGTAGCGTCCCACTTGGCTAATAGCCAGGGAAAATGCAGAGCGCCATTTTTTTTTTAAATGATATAAAATCAAACTTTCATTAAATCACACATGTAAGATACCAAATTAAAGCTACACTCGTTGTGAATTCAGCCAACATGTCAGATTTCAAAAAGGCTTTTCGGCGAAAGCATAAGATGCTATTATCTGATGATAGCACAACAGTAAACAAAGAGAGTGTAGCATATTTCAACCCTGCAGGCACGACACAAAACGCAGAAATAAAATATAAATCATGCCTTACTTTTCACGAGATTCTTTTGTTGGCACTCCAATATGTCCCATAAACATCACAAATGGTCCTTTTGTTCGATTAATTCCGTTCATATATATCCAAATTGTCCATTTATTTGGCACGTTTGATCCAGAAAAAAACAGCTTCCAATTTGCGCAACGTCACTACAAAATATCTAAAAAATTACCTCTAAACTTTGCCAAAACATTTCAAACTACTTTTGTAATTCAACTTAAGGTATTTGTAAACGTTAATAATCGATCAAATTGAAGACGGGTCTATCTGTTTTCAATACAGGAGATCAACAAACTAACGCTACTTTTCTAGTCTTGCGCAACTCTCAAACAGTACACATGACGTTACACTGTTTCCAGATGGCCTTACTTCTTCATTGCACAAAGGAATAACCTCAACCTATTTCCAAAGACTGGTGACATCCAGTGGAAGCGGTAGGAACTGAAAACAGGGTGATTAGAAATCCAGTATCCCAAAGAAAAGTCATTGAACAGACAGTGACCTAAAAAATAAATAAATGAATGGTTAGTCCTCGGGGTTTTGCCTGCTACATAAGTTCTGTTATACTTACAGACATGATCCAAAMAGTTTTAGAAACTTCAGAGTKTTTTCTATCCAAATCTACTAATAATATGCATATCTTATATAGTAGAAGGAAGTTGAAATTGGGCACGCTATTTATCCAAAAGTGAAAATGCTGCCCCTATCCTAGAGAAGTTAAGAACATTCTTATTTTCAATGACGGCCTAGGAACAATGGGTTAACTGCCTTGTTCGGGCAGAACGACAGATTTTTACCTCATCAGCTTGGGGATTTGATCTTGCAACTTTTCGGTTACWAGTCCAACGCTCTAACCACTAGGCTACCTGCCGCCCCATTTAGGCAGGTTACCTTTGTATTCTTGGGCACAGGGACTATGGTGGTCTGGTTGAAACATGTTGGTATTACAGACTCAGTCAGGGAGAGATTGAAAATGTCAGTGAAGACACTTGCCAGTTGGTCAGCGCATGCTCGGAGTACATGTCATGATAATCCATCTGGCCCTGTGGCCTTGTGAATGTTGACCTGTTTAAAGGCCTTAAACACATCGGCTGCGGCGAGCGTGATCACACAGTCGTCCGGAACAGCTGATGCTCTCATGCATGTTTCAGTGTTACTTGCCTTGAAGCGAGCGTAGAAGTAATTTAGCTCGTCTGGTAGGCTTGTGTCATTGGCCAGCTCTCGGCTGTGCTTCCCTTTGTAGTCTGTAATAGTTTGCAAGCCATGCCACACCCGATGAGCATCGGAGCCGATGTAGTACGATTCGATCTTAGTCCTCTTTTGAAGCTTTGCCTGTTTGATGGTTCGTCAGAGGGCATAGTGGAATTTCTTATAAGTTTCCGGGTTAGAGTCCCACTCCTTGAAAGCAGCAGCTCTTCCCTTTAGCTCAGTACGGATGTTGCCTGTAATCCATAGCTTCTGGTTGACGTACGTCTGTACAGTCACTGTGGGGACGACGCCATCGACACACTTATTGATGAAGCCAGTGACTGGTGTGGTGTACTCCTCAATGCCATCGGAAGACTCCCGGAACAAATTCCAGTCTGTGCTAGCAAAACAGTCCTGTAGCTTAGCATCTGCTTCATCTGACCACTTTTTTATTGACCAAGTGCTTCCTACTTTCATTTTTGCTTGTAAGCAGGAATCAGGAGGATATAATTATGGTCAGATTTGCCAAATGGAGGGCGAAGGATAGCTTTGTACGAGTCTGTGGAGTAAAGGTGGTCTAGAGTTTTTTCCCTCTGGTTGCACATTTAACATGCTGGTAGAAATCAGGTAAAACTGATTTAAGTTTCCCAGCATTTAAGTCCCCGGCCACTAAGAGCGCCGCCTCTGGATGAGCGTTTTCCTGTTTGCTTACGGCCGTATACAGCTCATTGAGTGYGGTCTTAGTGCCAGCATCGGTCTGTGGTGGTAAATAGACAGCTACGAAGATTATAGATGAAAACTCTCTAGGTAGATAGTGTGGTCTACAGCTTATCATGAGATACTCTAACTCAGGCGAGCAAAACTTYGAGACTTCCTTAGATATTGTGCACCAACAAATATACATAGACCGCAACTTTTTGTCTTACCAGAGGTTGCTATTCTATCCTGCCGATACAGTGTATAACATGCCAGCTGTATGTTATTCATGTTGTCGTTCAGCCACGACTCTGTGAATCATAAAATATTTTTAAAAATAATGTGCCGTTGGTAGAATATACGTCCACTTTATTATCCAGTGATTGTACGTTGGCCAATAGTACCGGTGGCAAAGGCAGATTAGCCGCTTGTCGCCGGATCCTCAGAAGGTACCCCATTCTCCTTCCGTGAAACCAGTCTCTTTCTCAAATCAAATCAAATTTGCGAATGATGGGGATGAGGGCCTGTTTGAGTGTCTGGAGTAAATCCCAGACACCCAAACATCTCATCCGACAGTTCAAGGTGAGTAATTGCTGTTCTGATGTCCAGCTCTTTTCGGTCATAAGAGACGGTAACAACAACATTATGTACAAAATAAGTTACAAACAATGTGAAAAAACAAACAAAATAGCACAGTTGGTTAAGAGCCCATAAAACAACARCCATCCCCTCCGGCGCCATCTTTAGAGTTATTAATGTGACTTTAGTTGTTCTACAAACGTTGGGCTATATGTTTAGATGTTTTATACATTGTAAGGCTACATGATAGGACTCTAATGTGTCTGTCTTCACTTGTAGCCTATGCGAAAAACCCAATCACCTGATTGCTCTCAATGTGAGTGAGAGGTGATTAGGAGCGCGCTGGAGAAGGTCACAACGGCCACTGGCTGCAAAAGGAATATATTTTTTTAGGGTGCATTACGGCCACACAAAGAGGATGCCATCGTTAAATTCTAAGGGTGCTTGTCAAATTGTGAATGAGAGTGTGTACCGCCTGCGCAAAAAACAAAGCAGAGCTCATGCCTTTCAAGCGATTCTTTTTATTTTTTAGCCCAACGTTTGTAGAACAACTAAAGTTACATTAATATCTCTAAATTAAGCATATTCAGCTTTGTTCAATTGTATTCTTCATACTATAAAATAATGCCACGGGATTCTAAGCAAATTTTGTCTGCTAAATGAACTAGTGTAGCCCACAGCCATTTGACATAGTGAAGAGGGTTAAACCAAGGCCTCATACCTTTTAAAGGGTTAATAAATTGTGTTATGATAAACTGTAAGGTCTCCTCTTCAGGAGATCTCTGTGTGTGTGTTAACCTGTTTTGAGTGTTGTATCCTTCAGACACTATCAGAAGACGGAAACTGTCTAGGGTACGTTCATACTCCTCCTGTCTGGGCCCCACCTGGCTATCTGAGGWTCTGAGAAATACAACGGGTTTTCTGAAAACACAAGGCTACCGCAGGCCTGATAAAAACAGCCACCTGCCAGAAGATGCTTGGACTCGTTCACCTTGTTATGACTCTATACTTGTGATGAAAGATCAAGTTGCGGTCAAACCCACTTCTGAGCTTTTAATTGCTGATAAAATGGTTGCTGCTCTCAGGGGGAGGTTAGATTTATTAAAATGTTGTTGCCAGGGAAACTCAYGCAAGGAGGACTGGGAGAGGCTATATGAGTTACAGGATGTCTTAGACATTTTGCATAACCTGGGGAGAGCTATTATGTACTGTACTCTGTCTTCTGCCTACAATTGTATGACAAAAGGAATATTTAAAAACTTAAACAAAGAGTCTGTGTTTCCTTTCCATTACTAATGTATGTTTGATAATTATATAGACCTGATAATTTGTTTAAGAAATTGACCAATAATAGCCAGATCAGGACCTAACATAAGGACAACTCAGAGGATGCTATTCTGTTCTTCTGAAAGAAACTTTATTTTCTTAATTTCATGCTTCTTTAGACCTGTCCAAAATAAATAATGGATTTATGGTGATGGTGTCGGCTATATTACATGGATTTATTATACTTTTAAAAAATGTAGATGCAAAGGTCTACATCAGTGGCTTCTGGGCTATGTGTTGAAGCCAAAAGATGCTAAATGTGTTTGTTAATTAACGTTCAATTACCGTGAGACCGACAGTTATTTGCTTGACAATCACCGGCTGGTGAAATTTCGTGACCACCACAGCCCTAGTCCTAATCATTTCAGGGAACTGAACTGGCTTCCAGTTGATCTCCGGGTGGTGCAGATCAAACTGTTGATGGTTTTTAAATTTATACATGAACTTGCCCCCAGTTACTTGTCTCATAGCCAGCACACCAGAGCCAGTGTTGCCAATATCAGACCACTTGCGCTATAGGAGCATGGCTGGAAAAATCTCTTTCCTTAAGACTGGTGCAGAGGGATGGAATGGTGTTCCAAACAATATTAAATCCTTCACTACGCTAGGTAGTTTTAAGATAAACCGTAAGAAATGGTTTATGGGCAAAATGCTTTAAAACGGCAAAGGTTAAAGAAAGTATGATTGTATTGAATGAATGTTACATGGTAATCAAATCACATCTTATTGGTCACTTACACATATTTAGCAGATGTTATTGCAGGTGTTGCAAAATGCTTGTGTTCCTAGCTCTAACAGTGCAGTATTATCTAGCAATTCACACAAATCTAAAAGTAAAAGAATGGAATTAAGAAACATATAAATATTAAGTTGCATTGACTAAAATATAGAATACAGTATATACATATGAAATTAGTAAAACAGTATGTGTTCCATTATTAAAGTGACAAGTGATACCATGTCTATGTACATAGTGCAGCAGCCTAAGGTGCAGGGTTGAGTAACCGGGTGGTAGCTGGCTAGTGATGACTATATAACAGTCTGATGGCCTTGAGGTAGATACTGAAAAACAGCTTCTCAGTCCCAGCTGTGATGCACCTGTACTGACATCGCCTTGTATTTGTATATGTTCTGGATGCCCATTGGCTGCTGCTAAGGCAGCAGCTACTATTTCTGGCGTCCGGCAAAATTAAGGCAGTTATACAATTGTAAAATCATTACAATCCATTCATTACCGAATTCACAAGACATGCCACAAGAGGTCTCTTCACAGTGCCCAGAACAGACTATGGGAGGTACACATTACTACATGGAACTCTATTCCACATCAAGTAACAAAAATTTGATTTAAAAAACACCTTGAGGAACAGCGGGGACTGTGAAGCAACACAAACATTGGCACAGACATACATACACACACACGGTAACATACGCACTATACATACTACAGGTCGACCGATTTATGATTTTTCAACGCYGATACCGATACGATACCGATTATTGGAGGACCAAAAAAGCCGATACCGATTAATCGGACGATTTGTATTTATTTATTTGTAATAATGACAATTTCAACAATACTGAATGAACACTAATTTTAATTTAATATAATACATCAATAAAATCTATTTAGCCTCAAATAAATAATGAAACATGTTCAATTTGATTTAAATAATGCAAAAACAAAGTGTTGGAGAAGAAAGTAAAAGTGCAATATGTGCCATGTAAGAAAGCTAACGTTTAAGTTCCTTGCTCAGAACATGAGAACATATGAAAGGCTGGTGGTCCTTTTAACATGAGTCTTCAATATTCCCAGGTAAGAAGTTTTAGGTTGTAGTTATTATAGAATTATAGGACTATTTCTCTCTATACGATTTGTATTTCATATACCTTTGACTATTGTGTTCTTATATGCCACTTTAGTATTGCCAGTGTAACAGTATAGCTTCCATGCCCTCTCCTCGGCCGCTACCTGGCTCGAACCAGGACACATCGAGCAACAGCCACCCTCGAAGCAGCGTTACCCGCATTGCAGAGCAGGGGAACAACCACTCCAAGTCCTTTCAGAGCGAGTGACGTTTGAAACCTATTAGCGCACACCCCGCTAACTAGCTAGCCATTTCACATCAGGTACACCAGCCTAATATCGTGAGTTGAAAGGCTTGAAGTCATAACATAAACATAACAATGCTTGAAGCATTGCGAAGAGCTGCTGGCAAAAGGCCATGAACGTGCCTGTTGAATGAATGCTTACGGCCTGCTGGGGTGCCTACCTCGCTCAGTTAGACTGCTCTATCAAATCATAGACTAATTAGAACATAATACACCAGAAATAGGCGAGCCTTAGTCATTAATTGGTCGAATCGGAAAACTATCATCTCAAAAACAAAAACGTGTTATTCTTTTCAGTGAAAATACGGAACCTTCCGTATTTTATCTAACGGGGGCATCCATAAGTCTAAATATCCTGTTACATTGCACAACCTTCAATGTATGTCATAATTATGTAAAATTCTGGCAAATTAAGTTCGCCAACGAGCCAGGCGGCCCAAACTGTTGCATATACCCTGAACTCTGCGTGCAATGAACGCAAGAGAAGTGAAAAATTTCACCTGGTTAATATTGCCTGTACCTGGATTTCTTTTAGCTAAATAGTAGGTTAAAAATATATACTTCTGTGTATTTTTTAAGAAAGGCATGATGTTTTATGGCTAGGTACACGTTGGAGCAACGACAGTCCTTTTTCGCGAATGCGCACTGCATCGATTATATGCAACGCAGGACACGCTAGATAAACTAGTAATATCATCAACCATGTGTAGTTATAACTAGTGATTATGATTGATTGATTGATTGATTGTTTTTTATAAGTTAAGTTTAATGCTAGCTAGCAACTTACCTTGGCTTCTTACTGAATTCGCGTAACAGGCGGGCTCCTCGTGAGGCAGGTGGTTGGAGCGTTGGACTACTTAACCGTAAGGTTGCAAGATTGAATCCCTGAGCTGACAAGGTAAAAATCTGTCGTTCTGCCCCTGAACAAGGCAGTTAAGCCACCATTCCTAGGCCGTCATTGAAAATAAGAATATGTTCTTAACTGACTTGCCTAGAAAACTTGAAATCGGCCCTAATTAATCGGCCATTCCGATTAATCGGTCGACCTCTAATACATACACTTGGATTTAGTACTGTATATATGTGGTAGTGGTGGAGTAGGGGCCTGAGGGCACACAGTGTG
Organism: Salvelinus sp. IW2-2015; assembly: GCF_002910315.2. Taxonomy (NCBI): domain Eukaryota; kingdom Metazoa; phylum Chordata; class Actinopteri; order Salmoniformes; family Salmonidae; genus Salvelinus; species Salvelinus sp. IW2-2015. The sequence continues at coordinate 1,270,927 of NC_036851.1, read as the reverse complement.
TTGTGAAATCTGTGAATGTATTTGTACTGAATACTCATGGAGAAAAAGGCAGGTGTTTATTTCGCCTTCGCAGAAGGCAGAAATCATGGTCACAGACAGGCAATGGTCATACACAGGTAGGCAAACAGGCAGGTGAATCAAAACTAGGACTGAAGGCTATAACTGGTTCTCACAAACGAGCTAGTAAAAGGCTTAGAGTCAAAACGAACAATACCTCACAAAGGCACAAACAGAATGAGCTGAACTAAATAAGGAGCTGATGAGACCAGGTGAGTAACTAACACAGGTGAAATCAATGAACAAATATGACAAAATAAATACAGAACCTTACAGTATTGTAATGTTTTTAAAATTGTATAAACTGCCTTAATTTTGCTGGACCCCAGGAAGAGTAGCTGCTTCTGTCACGACTTCCGCCGAAGTCGGCCCTTCTCCTTGTTCGGGTGGTGTTCGGCGGTCGACGTCACCGGCTTTCTAGTCACCACCGATCCATTTTTCAGTTTCGTTTTGTTTTGTCTGTATTACACACACCTGGTTTCAATTCCCCTATCATGTTCCCTATTTAACCCTCTGACATTCATTTCTGTTCTGTCCGTGATTGTTTGTTTTGTTAGTGGTTGTTGTTAGTACTTGTGTGTTTGTTATATTCCCTTTGAGGAATTTTTTCTTATTTTGAGTAAACGCTGTGGTTTCGCTCAACACCTGTGTCCTGCGCTTGACTCCGCTACTTCTCTGCACACAACCCTGACAGCTTCTTTGGCAGCAGCTAATGGGGATCCATAATAAATATAAGTACAACACACTAAATGTGTGCCCTCTGGGCCATACTCCACTACCACAAATCTACAACACAAAATCCATGTGTACGTGTGTGTATAGTGCGTATGTTATCATGTATGTGTATGCATGTGCCTATTTCTGTGTTACTTCACAGTCCAAACTGTTCCATAAGGTGTATTATTATCTGTTTAAAAAAAATCTTATTCTATTGCTAGCATCAGTTACCTAATGTGGAATAGATGTCCATGTAGTCATGGCTCTATGTAGTACTGTGCGCCTCCCATAGTCTGTTCTGGACTTCCGAACTGAAGAGTCTTATGCGGTATTGTTATGGATTTTATGAATAATGACTAAATGACATTTAACGTAGAACTATAACTAAAACTACCCTGTCATTGTATGATTGTATGAAATKTATTAGAATCATACCTCTATAAATATGATGTGTGTAGTTTTAGTCAGAATTAGGACAAGGACTTTTTGTTCCTTTTTAGTATGTAAGCAGGGTGCAAGTGTGAGACAATGTACGAGATAAGAGGAGCTATCGACAGACAAGCTCTACTACTGTGTTCCTTACAGGACATTCTGTCCCCACCCAGGAAGGGGAGAGACCTTGGGCTTGTGTCAAGTGTCAGACAATGTATGACAGGAAGACTTGTGAACTATATTGTCATTGTTTCTGAGAGGAGGGACATTTATGACGAGATGTGAGGTATATAGACCAATGTACAGAAAATGATAGGCAGAACGTTGTAGACTGGGCCTCTGTCTGTTTTTATTTCTATCAGTATCTTACAAATCCTGATATAGCAGACTGAGTAATTTAATTTAATTGGTTAAAGAACATGAGAATTTAATTCTCCTAACAGGTATGCATGAGTGTCTGAGCTGTGTGCTAGTCGTTTAAACATAGCTCAGTGCTTTCAACATGTCAATACCTCTCACAAATACAAGTAGTGATGAAGTCAATATCTCCTCTACTTTGAGCCAGGAGAGATTGACATGCATATTATTAATGTTTGCTGTCTGTGTACATCCAAGGACAAGTAGTGCTGCCCTGTTCTGAGCCAAATGCAATTTTCCTAAGTCCCAATTTGTGGCACCTGACCACACAGCTGAACAGTAGTCCAGATGCGACAAAACTAGAGCCTGGAGGACCTGCCTTGTTGATAGTGCTGTTAAGAAGATAGAGTAGCGCTTTATTATGGACAGATTTCTCCCCATCTTAGCTACTGTTGTATCAATATGTTTTGACAATGACAGTTTACAATCGAGGGTTACTACAAGCAGTTTAGTCACTTCAACTTGCTCAACTTCCACATTATTTATTACAATATTTAGTTGAAGTCTGGGGTTTAGTGAATGATTTGTCCCAAATACAATGCTTTTAGTTTTTCAAATAATTAGGACTAACTTATTCCTTGCCACCCATTCTGAAACTAACTGCAGCTCTTTGTTAAGTGTTGCAGTCATTTCAGTTGCTGTAGTAGTAGAGGTGTATAGTGTTGAGTAATCCGCATACATAGACACACTGGCCTTACTCAAAGCCAGTGGCATGTTGTTACTAAAGATTGAAAAAAGTAAGGAGCCTAGACAACTGCCCTGGGAAATTCCTGATTCTACCTGGAGAGGCTTCCATTAAAGAACACCCTCTGTGTTCTGTTAGACAGGTAACTCTTTATCCACAATAGAACAGGGGGTCTAAAGCCATAACACATACGTTTTTCCAGCAGCAGACTATGATTGATAATGTCAAGAGCCGCACTGGTCTAACAAAACAGCTCCCACAATCTTTTAATCATCCATTTCTCTCAGCCAAACATCAGTATTGTGTGTGGTTGTTGATTATCCTTCCCTATAAACGTGCTGAAAGCCTGTTGTCAATGTGTTTACTGTAAAATTGCATTGTATCTGGTCAAACACCTTTTTTTCCAAAACTTTACTAAGGGTTGGTAACAGGCTGATTGGTCAGTTACTTGAGCCAGTAAAGGGGGCTTTACTATTCTTAGGTAGCGGAATTACTTTTTCTTCCTTCCATGCCTGAGGGCACACACTTTCTAGTAGGATTAAATTGAAGATATGGCAAATAGGAGTGGCAATATCGTCCTCTATTATCCTCAGTCATTTTCCATTCAAGCTGTCAGACCCCGGTGGCTTGTCATTGTTGATCAACAACAATAATTTTTTCACCTCTTCCACACTCACTTTACAGAATTCAATTCTTGTCTTTCAAAATGTGGTAAGATATACTTGGATGTGTAGTGTCAGCGTTTGTTGCTGGCATGTCATGCCTAAATTTGCCAACCTTGCCAATGAAATAATCATTAAAGTAGTTGGCAATATCAGTTGGTTTTGTAATTTATGAGCCATCAGATTCAACAGATTGCCTTTTTCCCCAACATTTCATTGAAGGTGCTCTAAAGCTTTTTACTAACATTCTTTATGTCATTCATCTTTGTTTCATAGTGTAGTTTCTTCTTCTTTTCATTCAGTTTAGTCACATGATTGCTCAATTTGCAGCCAGGTTTATTTGCCATTCCTTTTCCTCATCCCTCTTAACCATAACATTTTTCAATTCCTCATCAATCCATCAATTAGTCATTTTCTTAATGGGTGCATGCTTATTAGTAACTGGGATAAGCAATTTCATAAATGTATCCAGTGCAACGTCCGTTTTTTTTTACATCAATAACATAGGAATCACTACAAAACTTATTGTATGACCTCTTACACACCATATTAGGCCCAGAAGTTTGGATCTTTGGTTTTCCTAGATATGGCTATTATTTTATGATCTGTACATCCTATGATTCTGGATATTGCTTTCAAGGACATTTCTGCAGCATTAGTAAAGATGTGATCAATACATGTTAATGATTTCATTCCTGTATTGTTTGTAACTACCCTGGTAGGTTGACTGATAACCTGAACCAGGTTGCAGGCACTGGTTACAGTTTGAAGCTTTTTCTTGAGTGGGCATCTTGAAGAAAGCCAGTTAATATTTAAATCATCCAGAAAATATACCTCTCTGTTGATAATACATACATTATAAAAAATGTCACACGTGCTGGCCTTCTAGGCAGAGTTCTTCTGTCCAGTGTCTGTGTTCTTTATCCCATCTTAATCTTTTATTTTATTGGCCAGTCTGAGATATGGCTTTTTCTTTGCAACTCTGCCTAGAAGGCCAGCATCCCAGAGTCGCCTCTTCACTGTTGATGCTGAGACTGGTGTTTTGCGGGTACTATTTAATGAAGCTGGCAGTTGAGGGCTTGTGAGGTGTCTGGTTCTCAAACTAGACGCTCTAAGGTACTTGTCCTCTTGCTCAGTTGTGTACCGGGGCCTCCCACTCCCCTTTCTATTCTGGTTAGAGCCAGTTTGCGCTGTTCTGTGAAAGGAGTAGTACACAGCGTTGTACGAGCTCTTCAGTTTCTTGGCAATTTCTCGCATGGAATAGCCTTCATTTCTCCGAACAAGAATAKGCTGACAAGTTTTAGGAGAAAGTTCTTTGTTTCTGCCCATTTTGAGCCCGTAATCGAACCCACAAATGCTGATGCTCCAGATACTCAACTAGCCTAAATAAGGCCAGTTTTATTGCTTCTTTAACTAGAACAACAGTTTCAGCTGTGCTAACATAATTGCAAAAGGGGTTTCTAATGATCAATTTGCCTTTTGAAGTTATATACTTGGATTAGCTAACACAACGTGCCATTGGAACACAGGAGTGATGGTTGCTGATAATGTAAATATGTAAATATTCCATTAAAAAATGCTGTTTCCAACTAAAATAGTCATTTACAACATTAACAATGTCTCCACTCTATTTCTGATCTATTTGATGTTATTTTAATGGACAAAAAATGTGCTTTTCTTTCAAAAACAAGGACATTTCTAAGTGAACCCAAACTTTTGAACRGTAGTGTATGTTAACATGGGCTATTTTTAGCACTTTTCTGGAGTGCTTTCTTGTTTCCATTGCTTTACTGGGAAGCTTAGCAGAAGTAGGTTTTMTCATGTTAATTATGTTAGTGCAGGGTGAGCTGCACACAGTGGACTTCCTACTAGGGCAYACCGCCTCAGTGCTAACACCATAAATCTGGTTCATAGACACATGATTGCTGCATACAATAGCTGTCGGATCAGGGCAGTTAGAGGGACATAAATTAGGTTACTTATATTGTGTCTACCAATGCCCCTAGTATAATGTACATTTGCTAAAGCATTATGATGACTCAGCGACACAATTGTAGGGATTAACTGAGAAGGGCTTAGTTCATTGATAAGTCATTGTTTCAACACAACCTTACAATGCTGTGAAAGGATCCAGGAACCCAAATTATTTGGGTGGATCCCATCCTCCATTTAAAACGTGTTTTGTTTCCGAAAGGTATCCAAATTGTCAACAAAAGTAGCCATTTGTGAAGAGAAAGAATCCTGCTAAAGTGTTCAATGCCACGAATCAAAGTGGGCACAGGGCCAGATATGATCGGTATTTTATTAGTGTCTACCAGTTTCAACTGTTCAGAGCTGCCCTTCATAATGTCATTAAAACCTACATGGACTATGATAGAATCGATGTCCATGTCCTGGCGTAGTACATTCGGGAGCAAGTTAGTCATGTAATTTACTCGAGCTCCAGGATAGGACATTGTTTTTGCACCAGGAACAGTCATATTTCTTACCATGGAGCTGCCCACAGTCAGACCTCTGACAGATGGAGAAACCCCGCTCGATCTAGAGCAGGGACGGAATGTTGCCGACGTTGACTTCGAAATCGTAGGGGAAGGAGTARGAGTAGGCTCAGCGGCCGCAGACACAGGTACYCCCAGCAAGGAAGGTGCAGGAAGATTAGGCACTAGAGATCATCTGGGACTAACTTCGTTAGCTTGATGGCTAACGTTAKCAGCTTACCTAGTTTAGCGGCTCTTTCAAGCAGACTTTAACCTGTCAGTTAGGCAGGATTACGGGACAAGAAATAGCGTTCCTAACTGTTAAAAGCTAACCGCATCACGGAATCACTGCAAAAACAAGTTAGGTATTTATGTTTAACAAAGATTGGTAATGTTTTAGTTAAAATAACAAATCAAGTGTTTCCAGTATACAGTGTTYAGCTGCCCATTCTRATGATGTCAGATATCAATCAGTCTTTTCCCTGTGCCTTCTGGATGATAGYGGGGTGAACAGGCCTTGGCTCGGCTAGTTGATGTCCTTGATAATCTTTTTGGCCTTCCTGTGACATCGGGTGCTGCAGGTGTCCTGGAGGGCAGGTAGTGTGCCCCCAGTGATGCATTGGGCAGACTGCACCACCCTCTGGAGACCCCTGCGATTGTGGGTGGTGCAGTTGCCATACCAGGTGGTAATACAGCCCGACAGGATGCTCTCAATTGTGCATCTGTAAGTTTGTGAGGGTCTTAGGGGCCAAGCCGAATTTCTTCAGCCTCCTGTGGTTGAAGATGCGCTGTTGCGCCTTCTTCACCACACTGTCTGTGTGGGTGGACCATTTCAGATTKTCAGTGATGTGTACACAGAGGAACTTGAAGCTTTTCACCTTCTCCACAGCAGTTCCATTGATGTGTGCTTGGGGCARTGGTGGTCAAAAAAWTTCATCAGCCRGTGATTGTCAAGGAAATAACTGCCGGTCTCACGGTAATTGAMCGTTAATTAACATGAACACATATAACATCTTCTGGCTTCAATACATAGCCTACAAGCCACTGATGCAGACCTTTAGAACATAAACATAAATCCATGTAATATAGCCTACACCTTTACAATAAATCCATTATTTATTTTAGACAGGTCTAAAGAAACATGATAGGAAGAAAATGTTGTCTATTTCAGAAGAACAGAATAGCATWCTCTGAATTATCCTTATGTTAAATTATGCCATATTGCTGTGGGCTCCATAAATATATTTAGCAGACAAGATTTGCCTAGAATTCCGTGGCATTATTTTATAGTATAAAGAATACAATTTAACAAAGCTGAATAAAATAGAAAGGATATTTTCTCCAAACGATTTGAGGGAGTACGCACATKCATCTATTCTGTGCGAGCGGTTAACAAAGAAATAGCTACTCCAAAATGCTTAATTTAAAGCTATTGATGTAACTTTAGTTGTTCAACAAACGTTGGGCTATATGTTTTGATTTTTAATACATTGTAAGGCTGCATGATGCGACTAATGATGATTTGAAAAAAGTTGCTTGAAAAGCATGAGCTCTGCGCAGGCTGTACACACTTCATCAGTCTCTCATTCACAATTTRACAAGCACTTTGTAATGCCTCGAATTTCCTGAAGGCATCCCCTTTGTGTGGCCGTAATGCCCCCTAAAAAATCCATGCCTTTTGCAGCCAGGGGCTAAATATTATCATTATAATTACCTTCTCCCTGAGTGCTGCGTGCTCCGAAGCACCTCTCACTCAGATGGCTCAGCATCATGTGATCGGGTACTTCTCACAGGCTACAAGTGAAGACTGACACATCRGGGATGCAACTGCGCGCGTCCTTATCCAATTCCGAGATGCATATTGAAGATATTGGAAGAACTGTCCACATTTACTTTTCGTCAACAAGATGAGTAGGCCTAATTAACAGCAAAAGCACTAGCCTACGTCAATCTCCCCATAGTACAAAAGTTGACCTGTTCTGTGCAAGAAATAAATATCCCAAACATCATCTGGGACAGTTGTGGGAYGTGATAGATCCCAAATTTATACAACCACTAGCATCAAAAATACTTTTATGCAATGAGGCTGACGCAACAGATCAGAATGTTTAGCTTAAAATGTTGATAAACTATTAGGTTATTTCTTCACATTATAAGTGCAGCAATGCGCACACGGCAGTAGGCTATAAGCGTGAATGTTCCATTTGCAGGAAAACACCATTATGAAAAGTAACCACAAATGTGATTATGCATGTAATACTTTTATTATGAGGGTGCATTTTTATGGTGAAAATTATCTTCCCAAAACTTGAAACTCACGCGCTGCTTATGTGTGCCAGTTAGGCTCTACAAAAGCAGATTAATTTGTTTAATTTTAAGAAGTTATTTGGACACTTTAGTTGTGATACAAACCTTATCAAAACATAAAGGCCTATGGGCTAGGCTACATGGGGTGTGCAACTATGGTTAGAAAAAGTCACGAAAAAAAGGCATTGTTTCTTGCCTTACGCTGGGCATCATTCACAAGTGATAATATATAATTCACAAGTGATAGGCTAATATTGTCACCCATCAGACTATTCTTGATTTAATCTCGTCTTTCAATATACTAAATAATAAATATGTGAAATTTGTTTTGATTTAGAATGGACCATTATCATGCACTTGTCTCGAAACAGTGGAAGGGGAAAAATGTATCTGTGCACTTAAATAGCGAATGGAGGACGCTTTTCCCGTGGTTCATTTTTATGCCAACCAGGTAGGCTATACTCCTATTGTAAAGAGAAGCAATGTACTTAATATTAGGAAAGTTGATAAATAAATATAGTAGGCCTAGCCTATAGAAAGCTGATGGGATACCCCTCTTCTTAAGAGGCCATCACTCTGTTTTCTCACGCAATTGCATAGCCTATAGAAATGTTACGCAACATGAGCTCATGGGCTCTCATTTTATCTACGATCAGCTCCTTCGTTTTGTTGATGTTGAGGGAGAGGTTATTTTCCTGGCACCACTCCGCCAGGGCCCTCACCTTCTCCCTGTAGGCTCTCTTCATTGTTGGTAATCAGGCCTACTACTGTTGTGTCGTCTGCAAACTTGATAATTGAGTTGGAGGCGTGCATGGCCACGCAGTCATTGGTGAACAGGGAGTACAGGAGGAGGCTGAGCATGCACCCTTGTGGGGCCCCTGTGTTGAGGATCAACGTAGAGGAGGTGTTGTTTCCTACCTTCACCATCTGGCGGCAGCCCGTCAGGAAGTCCATGACCCAGTTGCACAGAGTGGGGTTCAGACACAGGGCTCCGAGCTTAATCATGAGCTTGGAGGGTACTAGGGTGTTGAAGGCTGAACTTTAGCCAATGAACAGCATTCTTACATAGGTACTCCTCTTGTCCAGATGGGATAGGGCAGTGTGCAGTGGGATTGCATTGTCTGTGGGATCTATTGGGGCRGTATGTAAATTGAAGTGGGTCTAGGRTGTCAGGTAAGGTGCAGGTGATATGATCCTTATCTAGCCTCTCAAAGCACTTCATGATGACAGAAGTGAGTGCTACGAAGCGATAGTCATTCAGTTCAGTTACCTTTGCTTTCTTGGGTACAGGAACAATGGTGGACATCTTGAAGCAAGTGGGGACAGCAAACTTGGATATGGAGAGATTGAATATGTCCGTAAACACTCCAGACAGCTGGTCTGCCATTCTCTGAGGACGTGGCTAGGGATGCCGTGTGGGCCGGTAGCCTTGCGAGCGTTAACATGCTTAAACGTCTTACTCATGTCGGCCACAGAGAACGAGAGCACACAGTCCTTAGGAGCGGGCCRCGTCGGTGGCACTGTGTTATCCTCAAAGCGGGCGAAGAAGGTGTTTAGCTTGTCTGGAAGCAAGACCTTGGGAGCAAGACGTCAGTAATCTATTTTATTCCTATTACAATGTCCTCCCTATTGGTGAGATTCATTTTGCTTTCATGTTATAATCTTGTGTATATTTTGTTTTCATGTATTTTCACGAGGACCACAATGGAAATATTTTTTTTTACTTTCTTGTGTCTTCCACAATGATTTTAATGGCATTTTACTGGGTGGTTGTATTGTGTTTCAATAAATCAAGTCATGACTTCAGTGATCTCAGATCAGAAAGTGAGAGCTCTGGGAAGAGGCCCGAGTTTCCACTTGGATAACCGTTCAAAACTATATATTTTTTTCAGTCGAAACTCGTTTTTCCCGAGTTTCCAGTTGTCTTGAACTTACTGAAGTCGGGAKACTTCCGAGTTCCCAGTGGTTTTGAACACGGCATTGAAAGGGCCAAACACATGGCTTGCGTCGGGTGTTGTGGGTTTACGTCATGACGTTGACGAGGAAGTGAACACGTGTGAGGAAAAATAAGAAGTCCGCGTTTGCTGAGGCCACAAACCTTGAGTAGGTGAAGTTATTGTTATTTGCATAGCTAATCCGATATCTCAAACATTCAAACGTAGCTCAATAACTATAGTGTGTATGGGAACCAGCCCGTGGTCTTGAATTTTCTTGAAAATGTGTTCARTAAACGTTACTGAACTTCTAAACTTGAGGCAATTTCCACTCCACTAGCTAGATTGCTAACGTTAGCCATATGCATTGCGTTTTCATTTTTTTTCAATTATGGGGTGGTAGTTGTCATGTGTTTGTAGCTGTTGTACAATCTTTGGATACTCTACCGTACATATTATAATCAGCAAATTKGGCTAACTGAGATGAGAGAGTTAACTGAGTAGCTAGGCTTGGCTAGAAGTAACCAATTAATAGTCAGCTAACGGTAGCTAGGTAGGAATTGTGAAATATTGACGGGTATTTTATTTTGTTTCAGGAAAGTTCTTCCTCAACTGTGAACTTCAACATGGCTGTCAGGGCATCTTTCGAGAAGAACAACGAAATAGGCTGCTTCGCCAAATTAACAAACACATATTGCCTAGTTGCAATTGGTGGGTCAGAGAATTTCTATAGGTAAGAAATTTGGCATCTTTTCCAGACGTTGCTTGCTAGCTAACGTTAGCTGATCAGATCGAACATCCGGCGGATAACTAGCTTGAGATGGTACATTTATTTTCAACTAACCTAGTTTTCGAATAGAAAGCACCAGTATTTGTATTTATTAGGGATCCCCATTAGCTACTTTTCCTGGTGTCCAAACATATTAAAGCACTTACATATATATTTTTTAAATGTAACCTTTATTTAACTAAGCAAGTCAGTTAAGAACAAAATCTTATTTACAAAGACGGCTTACTGGGGAACAGTGGGTTAACTGCCTTGTTCAGGGGCAGAAGGACAGATTTTATATCACTCATCCATATATTTATATGTGTATGTTCTTATTCCATCCCTTAGATTTGTGTGTTAGATATTACTGCACTGTCGCAACTAGAAGCACAAGCATTCGCAATACACTCGCAATAACATCTGCTGACCATGTGTATGTGACCAATAAAATTTGATTTGAGTTGGGTGTAATGCAAAGCACACTTGATTTCTGAGTCAATCTCATGAATCAGCGCTTTGGGGTGGACTCACYTGTCTTGATCAAGCGGACAGAGCATAAGAGTGAATTCCATAACAAATGGACAAGTACAATTGTATTGAAAGCTTACATACAGTATTGTCAGCTTTCTCCAGGGAATGTTGTTATGAATGAGCATAGAGTACCACAGTATGAGTCACAATACCCTAGCGGTCAATCAGGGAAATGGTTCCACTTGTTCCGATGGTCAAGGCAAAGGTAGGAATTTCTGTATGAAATATCTAATGTTAGTTCAAGGTAAAAGTGACCTTGTTCGGGGGATTTACATGGTTATCAAAACGTCACGCCCTGGTAAGCCTATACGAAACACAGCCCTTATTTAAATTTTCTAAAATCCCATATGGGGAAAAAACATGGTGAGAAACGATTTGAACCATTTCCCTGTTTGACCGCTAGGTTTTATGACTATTGACACCTCCACTGTGGGGCTCTATTGCTGTCATGGTAACATGAACTCTATGATTTCAGTGTCTTTGAAGGCGAGTTGTCAGAGACCATCCCAGTTGTACATGCCTCAATAGCAGGATGTCGGATAATTGGAAGAATGTGTGTGGGTGAGTATAGCTCTGTAGGTCAAACAGCTAGGCTTTGTGCAAGTGCACAAAGAAACACAAAGCAATGTCATCAGTTCAACAGGGGAGTGGAATACTCAATTATGCTTTATGTAAGACCAATACTGCGCTTTCTATTTTCTGAAAATAATTTGGATAATTGACTGTCACAATTTTGCACTTAGCCCAGCTAACCCTGCTCAACTACTTCCACACTAAATTTGCTATTCAGGGAATCGTCATGGACTCCTGGTGCCCAACAACACTACTGACCAGGAGCTGCAGCACATTAGGAATTGTCTTCCAGACACGGTGAAGATCCAGAGGGTCGAGGAGCGGCTCTCAGCACTGGGGAATGTCATAGCCTGTAATGACTATGTGGCCCTAGTGCATCCTGATCTGGACAGGGTGAGAAAAAAACAACTCTTGCCTCATACCTCATGTTTGTCATGCATGATTGCAGTGCTGCCAACTCTCACGCATTGGGCGTGACACACGCATTTGACCCTCTTCCCATGTCATACTTATTTCTCACGCGTTGAAAAAAGTACTTATTTTMTTTTCTAATTCAGTGTGTCAACTTTCAACTGTGCCTCCAAATCCCTTTGAAATGGAAGCATATTGCGCCTGCAATTCTACATCATAAGCTTTGTAAMCTCGGAAGCTTCACCCGGGAGATCCACCATTTTCTGCCACCGCACTGTGAACCGCGGCAGATTGAAGCTTGTGATTTTGTTAAGGGCCTGAGACCAAAGCGATTGGATGCGCGTTCGTGAAACGTCCCTCACGATTAGCGTGGCAAAGGCAGCCACGGCAGACTGGACAGGCACGTTTGTTCTCCGCTGAACAAAGTTCATGAACTCAAATGTCAAAAGAGCAGCACAAATGAWTTTGCTGTCACTTCTGTCGYAGAATGCTTCCTTTTGACAGCATGTGATAATATAGCCTGGTACTAGTTATTCAATCCTCCACTTGTATGAGCCTAAATCCATAGGCTACATTATTCACCATTGGCAATTTAGCACTAGGTTCATTAGGTTGTAACATCGAAAAAGGCAGCGTTCAGCAGGACATTTGGTAAGGTGACCTGATTTGTCGGAACTGTATTATGAACATTATTTTGCCCAATCAGATTGTGAACCCAAATGTCTAACTGATTCTAGTGGGTGGACAATACMTTGAAAGATAATTTAGGTTGAGTGTAGGGGCAGATTTTGGCTGTCGTCTTGTCTTAAGGAAATTTGTCTTCTTTTTTTCCCACAATAGCTAATATAAGTCGTAACAATTCCCATCCCCTACAATGGGCCAAAATATCAACTAGTTAGTGTTCTAATCTCAGCAGGAACACTACTGTTATTCCTCATACTTATTATTGAACTTCTTACCATTTTTGCCCGTGTAATTAGGCTATTTAAAATCTGATATGCCAATTTGTGTCTTTTAATTTTAGATTTTTATTCAATGAGAGTATTTTTATAAGCCTTTATGGACAGTGTTGAGTATAGGCTGTCAGTGGTTCCCAAACTGGGGCGCGCTACTAATAATTACAGTATAAATTGCATTTAAAAAGGAAACCCTGATACATTTTAAACTTTGTTTGACAAGTGGTCATGAAATAACCTTTTAAATTATGTATAATATAATCAACTTTGAAAACAACAGCTAGCTACAATTGTTTAAAAATCGCCTATATAGAGAGAGATTGTAATGGCGTCTTTTTGTAAGCACTAACTCCGCCATGGTTCGTTGGACAAACCCTGTAGAGARAATTAGTGCTGTTTTGSGGTAAACGCCGAAAATAAGGTCTGTKTTGAACACAGGCTTAGGAGATTTATGTTTTGTTTGCCATTCATTTTTCCAATAGGGATGGCTGAATGAACAAGAGGTAACTCATTTCCGGGTTTTATGACTACAAGCTGTCGAGCTCTCTTGTGCCATTGCCATTAGAATGTTGGAAGCTTACCCATAGAATTCAATGTAATGGGGCAGCAATTTTTTGGGATCCACCCCCAGGTGTGGCATATCAAGAAGCTGATTAAAACAGCATGATCATTACACAGGTGTACCTTGTGCTGTGGACAATAAAAGGCCGCTCACAAATGCGCAGCTTTGTCACAGCACAATGCCACAGATGTCTCAAGTTTTGAGGGAGCGCGCAATTGGAATGCTGACTGCAGGAATGTCCACCAGAGCTCTTGCTTAAAGAATTGAATGTTAATTTCTCTGCCATAAGCCACCTCCAACATCGTTTTAGAGAATCTGGCAGTATGTCCAACCGGCCTCAACCGCAGACCATGTGTAACCACGCTAGCCCAGGACCACCACCTGCGGAATTGTCTGAGACCAGCCAACCGGACAGCTGATGAAACTGGGGGTWTGCACAACCAAACAATTTCTGCGCAAACTGTCAGAAGYCATCTTAGGGAAGCTCATCTGCGTGCTCGCCGTTCCTCACCAGGGTCTTGACCTGACTGCAGTTCGGGGTCATAACCGACTTCASTGGGCAAATGCTTACCTTCGATGGCCACTGGCATGCTGGAGGAGTGTACTCTTCATGGATGAACCCTGGTTTCAACTGTACTGGGCAGATGGCAGACAGCGTGTATGGTGTGTGTGGGCGAGCGGTTTGCTGACGTCAACGTTGTGAACCATGTGCCCCGTGGTGGTGCGGTTATTGTATGGGCAGKCATAAGCCACAGACAATGAACAGAATTGGCATTTATCAATGGATATTTGAATGCACAGAGATACCGTGACGATCCTGAGACGCATTGTCGTGCCATTCATCCGCCGTCATCGCCTGATGTTTCAGCATGATAATGCACAGCCCCATGTCGCAAGGAACTGTACACAATTAGTGGAAGCTGAAAATCTCCTAGTTCTTCCATGGGCATGCATACACACCAGACATATCACCAATTGAGCATTTTTGGGATGCTCTGGATCGATGTGTACAACAGCGTGTTCCAGTTCCCGCCAATATCCAGCAACTTYGCACAGCCATTGAAGAGGAGTGGGACAACAGGCCACAATCAACAGCCTGATCAACCATGCAAAGATGTATCACACCAGATACTGACTGGTTTTCTGATCCACGCMCCTAGCTTTGTTGTTTTTGATTAGTTKTATTTTTTAAGTCATTTTTACCCCCTTTTTTTCTCCCCAATTTTGTGATTACGATCTTGACTCAGCGCTGCAACTCCACAACGGGCTCGGTAGAGGTGAAGGTCAAGTCATGCGTCCTCCGAAACATGACCAGCCAAGCAGCGCTTCTTAACAAGAGCTTGCTTAACCCGGAAGCCAGCTGCACTGTTCAACTGACGACCGTAATCAGCCCGCAAGYGCACTGGCCCGCGACAAGGAGTCGCTAGAACGCGATGAGCCAAGTAATGCCACCCCTGCCAAATCCTCCCCTAACACGAATGACACTAGGCCAATTTTGTACCTCGCTGTCGGACTCCCGGTAACTACAGCCTGGGATCGAACCCCAGGCTGTAGTGATGCCGAAAGACTGCGATGCAGTACCTTAGACCGTGCCCTAGTCCATAGATTTTACATTTTACATTTTAGTCATTTAGCAGACGCTCTTATCCAGAGCGACTTACAGTAGAGTGCATACATTTTATAACAATTAAAAATTGTAAATATTTTTTTTATACATACTGAGACAAGGATATCCCTACCGGCCAAACCCTCCCTAACCCGGACGACGCTATGCCAATTGTGCGTCGCCCCACGGATCTCCCGGTTGCGGCCGGCTGCGACAGAGCCTGGGCGCGAACCCAGAGACTCTGGTGGCGCAGCTAGCACTGCGATGCAGTGCCCTAGACCACTGCGCCACCCGGGAGACCGGGTAGATAAGGGCGTAGTGCATTTCAATTGACTGATATCCTTACATWATTTTTTTCATGCTCATCCCTAGTACGTTGTCTGATGTAGGGGATGTTAACACACTTCCCATGTTTGTTTAGGAGACTGAGGAGATCCTGGCGGACAGTCTTAAGGTGGAGGTGTTCCGTCAGACAGTAGCAGAGCAAGTTCTAGTGGGGAGCTACTGTGCCTTCAGCAATCAGGGGGGACTGGTACACCCCAAAACCTCCATAGAAGACCAGGATGAGCTCTCCTCCCTACTCCAAGTGCCTCTGGTGGTGAGCGGTAGTTSTCATAGAGTGGTGCTTATGCTCATTTCTACATCGTCCCTAGCCCCGACTGCAAGGCTCATGTAGATCTGAATCAATCTGATACATATAAGCAATGTGGTAATAGATCTACCTTGCMCTCTGATAGGCTAAGTGRAAATTTCTTCATTTTGTTTACATTTTTGTTTTTGATCTACTTAAGTGCCCAGGGGGGCACATTGCATCAAGTTGTTGTTGCCAAATCTCTCCCTCTCTGGCACTCCACAGGCTGGAACAGTGAACCGTGGTAGCGAGGTCATCGCCGCAGGGATGGTGGTAAATGACTGGTGTGCCTTCACTGGCCTGGACACCACCAGCACAGAGCTGTCCGTCATTGAGAGTGTGTTCAGACTGAGCGAGGCGCAGCCCAGTGCCATCGCTACCACGATGAGAGACTCTCTAATTGACAGGTGAGTGATCACTTCTGACACCGTGAGAAACTCACAAATTTTAGGCATCATCTAGAGGTTGCTTCATTTCCTTTTTCCACCCAAAAAATCTATGTATGACCGGAAAGGCAGGGTTAAGATTGAGCCCGAGAAACAGGCATAGCCACTCCATCCGTTTGTAATGCAACATCGTCTTATGTCACAGCGCGTGGCTTTTTGTTTTTGAAGTAGCATTTGGCCCTTGTATGTTTGAGGCCCCTGCTTTCATCCGTTTAAAGATCCGACTTTTCATAAAACCATGAGCAATTTGCTCACGTTCAGCTGTGTTCAACACTAGACTGAATCTATTTCCTGACTAGGCTATTAAAGTTGCCATACAGCCTCCTTTTCACCTCTATCATGTGATTTACCTGACAACGAGGGCGTTTGACTTGTTAAGCTAGCTAGACGAGTAAATGAGTGAAGTCGGGGGAGGTGCATCTGCGACAACTTAGTCGGCCACTGTTGTGTTTTTCAAACGGCAAGGCTCAGATCAACATGGCAGTGTCAAAGTAGTGCCATTGTTTTCTAAAAGTTTAATTATATAAAAGTATATAGCTCTAACGTCCATACCACAGACTAACAAACTGAAATCATAYGTGTGTATCCTACATTGTAAAATGTATATATCCATTGTATACATGAATTGCTGCAAAGTTGGTTCCTGTTTCAGTCACATCTTTGGTCACGTCCGTGTGGGTCAAACAAAAACAACCYAATGATTGGTTGACAATAGAGCCTCCCACAATGCAGGCGACCGATGGCTGCACTTTGAAGTTGTTGAGGAGCTGCAGAAACTTGCAGTCAACTTCATGACCTTTGATCACATTAAATTTTATGGATATCAAAATGGGGTTGTAGGCCAAAACATTTTGGGTTGCGGCTGATGACGTACAAATTACCTTAGTTGTTTTTTTGGGAGGTATTTTTAGAATGCACAGAAGTCTAAGAAAAAACGCTTGATCTTTTTTACACTTAGAGGAACTGTCACTGTTTTTGGCACTATTAAATCATAATAAAAGTATTCATATAACCAGACATACTCGCAGGCGGACCGCGGTACAGATCCGGACCCAGAACGGGTTCAATGCGGGTCCCTATTTATATTTATTTTTGGAACTGTCGGGCTTTCATCTACTGCTGTTGACAGTTGTAATAGTAGAATGCCAAGGTGCAATTTTGAAATTTGGTAGTGCGTGGGCAGTTTTTATTTTAATTTATTTAACCTTTATTTAACTAGGCAAGTCAGTTAAGAACAAATTCTTATTGACAATGACGGCCTAGTTCAGGGTTAGCTGCCTTGTTCAGGGGCAGAACGACAGATGTTTACCATGTCAGCTCGGGGATTTGATCTAGCAACCTTTCGGTTACTAGTCCAACGCTCTAACCACTAGGCTACCTGCAGCCCCAGTTTCTCTGTCCATTCACTGAAAGACCTTTAGAGATCTATCAGAAATATCCAGTTGATTAACTACTAATCCTGGTTAGCCTAATTTACCTATATCTACACTTTGTAGTTATCATGGCCAGATTACGTGTCCAGGGGCYTCGACCCCAAGGGGGCCCCCATTTGATCTTGTTGAGTCACTCGGGTATCATATGAACACACAAGAYATGGCAAAATGTGTAGAATCTCAGGAAATTAGCTGTAAAATGGCACAATGTTCTCTCTGCCAATGAGGGGTGAGGGTTGCGATGTGGGGGTTTGTTACTACACCGATACATTACAATATCCATCCAGACCTTTGCCACCWAGGAAATTTGTTGTGACCGGACCTTCTCAAATAGTAGTTGAGTATCCCTGATATACACCCCCGGGAAGAATTACACATTTTGTGACCAGTAAGCACATARATGCGCTTCTTTTCCTGTTTTTATAAATTCATAGGATGTTTAGAAATTACGTGGCGTCTGGAATTTGTGAAAATTCTGTACTGAACAAAAATATAAAYGCAACATGTAAAATGTTGGTTTCATGAGCTGAAATAAAAGATCCCAGAAATGTTCCATATGCTTCAAGAAGCGTATTTCTCTAAAATGTGCACAAATTTGTTTACATCCCTGTTAGTGAGCATTTCTCATTTTCCAAGATAATCCATCCACCTGACAGGTATGGCATATCAAGAAGCTGTCAAGAAGCTGATTAAACAGCATTATCATTACACAGGTGCACTTTGTGCTGGGGGCAATAAAAGGCCACTCCAAAATGTGCAGTTTCATCACGCAACACAATGCTACAGATGTCTCAAGTTGAGGGAGTGTGCAATTGGCATGCTGACTGCAGGAATGTCCACCAGAGCTATTGCCAGAGAAGTGAATGTTAATTTCTCTACCATAAGCTGCCTCCAACTTCATTTTAGAGAATTTTGCAGTAATTCCAACTGGCCTCAACCGCAGACCACGTGTATGTGTGGGCGAGCAGTTTGCTGATGTCAGCGTTGTGAACAGTGTGCCTCATGGTGTCTGTGGGGTTATGGTATGAGCAGGCATAAGCTACGGACAATGAACACTATTGCATTTTATCGATTGCAATTTGAATGCACAGAGATACCGTGACAATCCTGATGCCCATTGTCGCGCCATTCACCCGCCGCCATCACCTCATGTTTCAGCATGGTAATGCATGGCGCAAGGATCTGTACACAATTCCTGGAAACTGAGAAATGTCCCAGTTCTTCCATGGCCTACATACTCACCAGACATGTCACCCATTGAGCATGTTCGGGMTGCTCTGGATTGACAGCGTATTCCAGTTCCCGACAATATCCAGCAACTTCGCCGAGCCGTTGAAGAGGAGTGGGACAACATTCCACAGGCCACAATCAACAGCCTGATCAACTCTATACGGAGATGTCGCGCTGCATGAGGCAAATGATGGTCACACCAGATAATCACTGTGAAAGGTGAATTTGGACCAATCCCTGACAACCCATTCATCAAAACGTAGCTACGAAGCTTTGCTTTGTAACCTGCTCTTTTTTCCCCATGTCTCTGAAAAATCTGAATGATTCCAGTCAAAAGATGTCCGATGGCCGTGAAAGGACCTCTCAGGACTTTCCCGTACTTCTTGGTGATACAGTGTCACATCAGTCTTACTGATGAGGAATACCCTTCGCAAAGAGCAAATATGAAGACCGTGGGTTTGACAAAGGGCTGTCCCACAGATTTTAACGTTCTTTGCGCAGCACTTTACATTTGGGCTCATATTGCGTAAATATCATACCAGTATTCAAATTTTGGGAAATGGGAAACAACTGTCACTTATTATTTATGTATTTTGACGACCACATTGACATTTAGTGAAAACGGATTTGTTAACTGCTGTTTTTTTCTTCTTCGCAACTTCCATTGTTTGTCGTGTCACCTAACACCCTACCTATATTAAAAACACAACAMCAGCTTGATTTAGTTKTTATACATATTCTCTTTYACAGAAAGTGATTTGATCAATTGATAGGGACAGTCACACATTGTATAAGATTACTTYCCAAGCAAAGTCCGATTTCTTTGGCTCCTAAAGAAGGTCGTAGCTCAGCTTCTAAATGTCATGGAGACGAATCAAAGATATTCCCATGTTCATCAGTCGTGTSTTCCCCTGGCATTTTACAGCTTTTTTTCTAGCATAAAGCATAACATATTTATGCAATGTTTTAGATCGGTATAAACAATCGCAAACTGTAAAGTGGTTTTTTTACCACTCAAATCAAGGAAGGACCCGCTCCACGAAACGTTGGCGCCCCCTAGGTTGGGAGCTCCTGAGCTATAGTCTTAGTCACGTACTGCATAGCAAGACTGATTGTGTTGATTCCCAATCGCTGCTTTTTTCATCSGTTTTTGTCCMAAAWATWGAGTAACTGAAACGGCGCATCGTCTGAATGGCTGGAAGCAGCAGAAAATGTACTAGCTGTGATGTACAACCTGATAGCAATATTTGACTACCTAGCGATTTATTGGCGAATTTTATTAATCATGCAGTGACTGCATCCAKATAATTCTGCTAACAATGCCTTACTAGGCGCGTAATGGATTTTTTGTCAAATAGTTTTAAACCTCAAGTTGGTTTTGAAGCATAAATGGCAAATGTTATATTTTTGACAGATTATTAGACATTATCGGTTTGTTTCATTTCTGCACAGTAGGTCAAAGTGTCAGTTACTCTTAAGTGTGTATACAATACTTTATTCATACTTGGGATATCGTTTTTCAATGGGAAGTCCTAAAATAACGTTAAGATGCTGATGGAGACTTTTAGACATTCARTTACCAGTGCAGATAAAATGCTATACTGCTGCAGCACCATTTCTAATATAACATTATTTCTCTCTTTCAGCCTCACATAAGATGCCAGTCCGCCTTGAATGAAAGGTTTGAGTCATCCCTGAAAATCTGATGCAGACCACTCGCTGTCATTTGATATGGTTAACACCTTCGTTTAGAGTTGGACATTTGCATGGTATGTCAATGCTAGACTTCATAATTYCTTAAAGAGAAATTGTTTTTTATACCTCCTGCTTTGGGCTGGATGTGTCAATGTGTAGATCATACTTTCTTACCTCAATTAGCCACGTAATCCTTAGTTTGAAAGCGACTCTTTTCTTGAAGGTGTGCTGYGCCATTTTCCTTACATTTTCCCCCATATGGGCCTGCACCCTAGCAATTCGAGTTCTAGCCAATGATCATCAGCCCCTCTCATTTAAGTGACAGCAAGCAAGAGGCTTGTCCAGCTTTATTCAATGAGGTTGCAGGGCGGGCCCAACGGCTCAGTGGACACAGCAGAGACAGCAAAGACGTGGTACATACAGTGCATTCAAGGTATTCAGACCCTATGACTTTTTTTCACATTTTGTTACTTACAGCTAGCTTATTCTAAAATGGAATGAAAAATCGTTTTTCCCCCTCATCAATCTACACACACTACCCCATAATGACAAAGCAAAAACAGGTTTTTGGACATTTTTGCTCATTTATTAAAAATAAACTGAAATCACATTTACATATACGTATTCAGATCTTTTACTCAGTACTTTGTTGAAGCACCTTTGGCAGCGATTAGAGCCTCAAGTCTTCTTGGGTATGACGCTACAAGCTTTGCACACCTGTATTTTGGGAGTTTCTTCCATTCTCCTCTGCAGATCCTCTCAAGCTCTGTCAGGTTGGATGGGGAACGTTGCTGCACAGCTATTTTCAGGTCTCTCCAGAGATGTTCAAGTCCTGCCTCTGACTGGGCCACTCAAGGACATTCAGAGACTTTTCCCGAAGCCACTCCTTTGTTCTCTTGGCTGTGTGCTCAGGGCTGTTGTCCTGTAGGAAGGTGAACCTTCGCCCCAGTCTTAGGTCCTGAGCGCTCTGGAGCAGGTTTTCATCAAGGAACTCTCAGTAATTTGCTCTGTTCATCGTTCCCTCGATCCTGACTAGTCAGGTGATGATGCTCCCACCACCATGCTTCACTAGGGATGGTGCCAGGTTTCCTCCAGATGTGACTCTTGGCATTCAGGCCAAAGAGTTCAATCTTGGTTTCATCAGACCAGAGAATCTTGTTTCTTTCTTTGTTCTTGGGGACCTTCCATGCTGCAGACATTTTTTGGTACCCTTCCCCAGATCTCTCTACACAATCCTGTCTCAGAGCTGTACGGACAATTCCTTCAACCTGATGGCTTGGTTTTTGCTCTGACATGCACTGTCAACTGTGGGACCTTATAGACAGGTGTGTGCCTTTCCAAATCATGTCCAATCAATTGAATTTACCACAGGTATTTGTATTTTTCATCAAGGACTCAAATTATATTTTCTATATTTTCTTTTACATTTCTAAAAACCTGTTTTCTCTTTGACATTATGGGGTATTGTGTGTAGATTGATGAGGGGGGAATACTATTTAATCCATTTTWGATTAAGGCTATAAAGTTAACAAAGTGGAAAAAGTCAAGGATCAGAACTTTCCGAATGCACTGTATGTGACGTAGTACGCAATTTCCGGGGACTACTTTTGGCTACTTTCATAACTACTGGCTAAAAAGTATACAAAAGTACCAGAAAATCTCTAACTTTGTACAATTACCATGTTTGGTTATTTAAATGTCGATTTTTCTGTAAAAGAGCATCATAAAATGTAAAATTTGAATGCCAGGTTTTCGTTCATCACTTTTAACCATTTTGAAACTGGTGGTTTCCTTGCTGTGGGAAACTAGAGAAATGTTCCCAATGGAAAATGTACATTAAGTCTGTCTGCCAATTCCATTACAGTTAAGCCTTGCATGGCAAACACGTGGTTGAGATGTGGCGATATTCCCTGCTGATTTTTTGCAATATATTAAAAAAAAAATGGATTAGCCTGTAAGACCATGTTGTATTTGTCACACAATCTGTTGCTTATCGTCAAATGATCTTTGATTTTCTTACCTTGACCTTGAATGAGACTTTGGTTGTGGTCAAACTTTTGAGTGAAGACATTTTATTTTAGGGCTGGATTGAATCGGTAGCGCCGAAGATCAGCGTTATAGCATGATTGAAATTTAAAGGTAATGTTTCCATGTTCGAGGAGACTGCATACCTCAGCTCTATTGGAAATCGCGCTATAGCGCTGAACTTCAGTGATATGGTTTGATAAAGGTTGTTGATTTACTCTCCCCTGTCCACCTACATGGGTATTTGGTGCCCTCTGCTGACAACTTACATTGAAAACACAAATTACTTTCTTTAGAGTTTTTTTTAGACCCACTCCCAGTACAGTGACATCTCATTTAATTTGTGCACTATACAGTATATACCTTCTTTACTATATGCATGCAGCACATTCCTTAACACTAAGCTATTAGCAGTAATTTGTGAGTGTATGTCATGTACTAGGAATGCACCAATATGCATTACTTTGGAAAAGCTCTTTAGACCCACTCCTAGTACTGCAACAGTTGAGTGAGAGTGAATAACATGTTAATTTTTGCATTGTATTTTTTTATTTGGATGAAGTCAAAGTTAAGACAAAGGTATTTGTCATAAGCCCYGTATAACACAATACACATCAAAATAGAATATACACATCCAAATACACAAAAAGCTAAATGTAATCAATCATAAAACACATTCTTCAGCTGTCTGAAATGCCCTAAAGCCTGGATGGGCATCTGCGATCAATTTCCAAACAAACAAAAATGTTGGGGGGTGGGACTCTGTCGGGGTTCAAAACTGCAAATGTTTCTCTCCTCCCCATGGCAACGTGTAGAATTGCAGAAAACTCGCTTTAAAACTGCACAATTTTCTCTACGCCCTATGGCAAAATATGTACTTCAGGAAATGTAATCTAAAACGAAAATGTTTTGCGTGCAAGGTGCCTAACAAAATTTCACTTAGGGCCCCTCATGATGAGTTAATTTTTTTTGTGGCACCCACCCACATCAAAGTGGCCCATCCGGGCTGTAGAGGCACCAATACCTCAAATTTTAGAGGAGAGAGTTAGCATCTCTGTGATCAGGTCTGGTGACTCATGACTAATTTAACAATGAAGTAAGGCAGGAATAAATTACCTTAGTGGTCGCTTAGGGCAGCAGGGTGCCCTCGACCCAGTTTATATATACATTTTTTGGAACTGTCCGAGTCTCCATTTACTGTTTAGAGAGTTAGAATAGTAGAATAGAGAAGGTGCAATTTCAACATTTGGTTGTCCATCAGGTGTTTCTCTCTTGTCAGTCACTGACAGTCAATTAGCCATGTCAGCAAAAAAAAATGGATTGGTCAATTTAGTCTAGCCATCTATCTAAACTTGTAAACACAATACCCCATAATGACAAAGCAAAAACAGGTTTTATTACACCATGCTTCACCGTAGGGGTGGTATTGGCCAGGTGATGAGCGGTGCCTGGATTCCTCTAGACGTGAAGCTTGGCATTCAGGCCAAAGAGTTCAATCTTGGTTTCATCAGACCAGAGAATCTTGTTTCTCATGGTCTGAGTCCTATAGGTGCCTTTTGGCAAATTCCAAGCAGGCGTTCATGTGCCTTTTACTGAGTGGCTTCTGTCAGGCCACTACCATAAAGGCCTGATTCTTCCATTTAAGAATGATGGCGGCCACTGTGGTCTTGGGGACCTTCAATGCTGCAGACATATTTTGGTACCCTTCCCCAGATCTGTGCCTCGACACATTCCTGTTTCAGAGCTCTACGGACAATTCCTTTGACCTCATGGCTTGGTTTTTGCTCTGACATGCACTGTCAACTGTGGGGCCTTATATAGACAGGTGTGTACCTTTTTTCGAAAACAACTTTGTTTTCAACTCAATAGTTAGCGACCCAGGATTAGTTTAAAATGGCCCGTGACATTGTTTGTGAAATTATATATAAAATGCGCGAATCCCAATAGAAAGAAAAAAAGGCATCTCCAGTAATATGGGTCTTTTTTTTATTTTTATCTTTTACGCTATTGTTTTTATAAACAATTTAGATCGGTAGGGCTGAAAATGTATCATATGAAACGGTACTACGGTATTCTAAAATGTTGGTATCATAGCTATCATGACATTTTGGTAGCGTGATATTACCTTGGTACAGGTATACCAGGATCCGAAGTGGGGCAGCGGTCTAAGGCACTGCATCTCAGTGCTAGAGGCGTCACTACAGACCCTGTTTCGATTCCAGGATGTATCACATCCGGCCATGATTGGGAGTACCATAGCGCCCTATGGCGCAGAATTGGCCCAGCGTCGGCCGGGTTAAATAAGAATTTGTAGACATAGAGGACTGAGAATATGACCCCTGATATATTTTGGGATGCCTTTTAAGGTGTACATTAGGGGAATGATAATGTTATACTCAGCAAAAGTTAAATCTGATTTAGAAATATATAAAAAATAAGAAAAAAGCACTTTAAAAAATTCTGAACTTAAGCATGAATACGATCTTTTACTTCTGAAGAGAGCCAACAACTACAGGTTAAATTCAAATGAAGCATCTTCCAGAGCTCACAAAACGAATACATGCTAAACCAGTATTAATTTAGAAAAATAAAGATACAACAGCGGTAGTTAGAAACAACGTGATTTAATGACAATTTAAAAAAACTTCTATGAAAGTTGGACGAATCCTATAGCCTTCTTAGACTCAACTCAATTATCAGCACACACAAAAAAAATCACTAAAAACATAGCACCCAAGAAGAAATGTTCGATACTGTTAAAACATTCGCATGGAGAAAGGCACCAGGAATGGATGGCTTTCCCATAGAATTCTATTGAACATTTTGAGACCGTAGCCCCCCTATTTACACAAATGACAACACACGTCACCCAATTCAGTACTTCCTAGTTCAATGTATCAAACAGCTATTTCAGTTTTATTAAAACCAGGAAAATATGGAGTCCCTTGCTGATTGTAAACCCATAAGTTTAATAAATTGTGACAAAATAATAACAAAGCTTATAAGCAATAGAATGGCAAGTCTTACCAGACTTGATACATATCACATGGTTTATAAAAAATAGACACAGATTTATCAATAATGGCTGTTGATGCCGAAAAGGCTTCCGACTGTCTTGAATGGTCTTTTTCTTTTATTCTAAACTTGAGGCTTTCAACTTTCCAGCTGAAATAATAAATAATATAAACAATATTGTATAAATGTCCTAAAGCAAAAATATACACAAATAATACATCTGATGAAATTGCTTTAGAAAAGGGCACAAGACAGGGATGTTGCACTGGCAATTGAACTGCTTGCAGAAGTAATTAGACAGGACCCAAACCTAACAGGTATTGGTAAATGAAACTTATTTGCAGATGATCTCCTGATATACATGACCAATATTGAAAACTCAATGCCACTTTGCTAAAAAATATTTCTGGATATATAATTAAAGTGGATAAAAACGAAATAATGTTAATAGAAAAAAGATGAATAACTCACGATCTACTGCAATCCTTTTAGTGGACCACAAAAAATAAATATTCTTAAGAAGTGACAAACAAATATATAAAGATAACTTTATTCCATTACTCAACAATATGAAAGCATATCTAATTAAATGGAATAATCTTCCCTTAAATCTTACAGGTAGAATAACCTCTTTAGAATGGTATGACTGACAAAGTTTTTGCATTTATTTTCGGTAATACCAATTTATTCTTTTAAGTATACTCTGCCATAAGACTTTATATGGGCAAATAAAAGTTACGTTTTACATCTTCAATCTGAAGGTGGTTTTAACCTTACATACTTGGAATTGTATCAACTCGCTACCCAAGGTTTTTACTTGCGACATATAGTTAAATGCACTAAAGAGGAACAATTGGTATATATTGAAGATGCGCCTGCTCATCCCCAGAATATTTTTGTGTCTATTTTCAAGGGACAAAGCTAAGAACACTATAACAATATGGGGGGAAAATGAAACGTATTCTACAAGAGTCAATATCACTCCCTACAAACAGAGACTTATGAAACGGTAAATGACTTGGTAATAGGAAATAAATGTACGGTGCATTTGGAAAGAATTCAGACCCCTTAACTTTTTCCACATTTACTTACGTTACAGCCTTATTATAAAATGGATTAAATAAAACATTTACCTCAATCTACACACAATACCCCATAATGACAAAGGGAAAACGGTTTTTAAAAATGTTTGCAAATGTATTAAAAATAAGCAACAGATTTACGTAAGTATTCAGACCCTTTTGCTATGAGACTTGAAATTGAGATCAGGTGTATCCTGTTTCCATTTATCATCCTTGAGTCCACCTGTGGTAAAAGCAATTGATTGGACATGATTTGGAAAGGCACACACCTGTCTATATAAGGTCCCACAGTTGACAGTGCATGTCAGAGCAAAAATTGTCCTTAGAGCTCCAAGACAGGATTGTGTTGAGGCACAGATCTGGGGAAGGGTACCAACACATTTCTGCAGCATTGAAGGTCCCCAAGAACACAGTGGCCTCCATTCTTAAATGGAAGAMGTTTGGAACCACCAAGAGACTCTTCCAAACTGAGCAATCGGGGGAGAAGGGCCTTGGTCTGGAAGGTGACCAAGAACCCGATGGTCACTCTGATAGAGCGCCAGCAAACCGGAGAGTCATGCCTTAAGTGTAAAACTAATGACTCAATAATCCATGCTTTGGGAATGCTATTAAAGTCCAAAAGTTATGGGTGGAGCTAGAAAGTTGTCTGTCAGAAGTATTACAATGTAAACTTACTTTTAATCCATCTGTCTGCATATTTCAAGACATAGCATATGGGGGTGTAGTGAGATACCTGGACGATTTTCTTTCAAAAAACGTATACTAAAAACTTGGAGTGAGAAATGTTTTATGCTGTATCTAAAAATCCTGGTACAAAGTTTATTTATTTTTTAAACTAGGCAAGTCAGTTAAAGAACAAATTCATATTTACAATGACGGCCAAAGTTCTGCTTCAGCCAATTACAAATGTTGACATAGGTGGACGTGAACAAACACTTTTCCATCAGATCGTCCTTAACAAAGTCAAGCACTCTTATCATCCTACAGATGGCAGTATTACAGTAACAAGTTAAGTTTATCGCGAGTCCGGACTTAAACCTACGTTGGTGAACATCCACACGAGGAAAGTTTTTGTTTATCGTTCTACTGTACACCTATTCAGTGGCGACCCGTCATTCAGGGCAGGTGGGGCAGAGCCCCACTTGTTTTGAGCCCCACATTTTGGGGGCTTGCTTGTTTTGCATGTTATTTTGGCATTAATGTGTGTCACATATCAGTTTCCAAACAATGTCAAAATGTCTTGTGTAAGGCTGCTCCAAAATGCAGGTGTTTCAGCCTAGCTCAGTGCTTTCTGTGGTGGTGGGGCAAGCCAGCAGAAAATACGGAGCAATGCACCGTGATTGGCTCAGTGTTCTGTTACTCATGGGGACACTACGTCACCGCCAAGTCTAAGGGTAGAGCTCTACAATTCTAGCCCCTTGGGTGCTGCCATGGAGTTAAATTAGAAGTTCCCATCCAAGAAGGCTCAAGGTCTTTGGCCGCAGATAAAATGACGACAAATTACGTTATATCTACAGTAGCTTTGATTGGACTGATCATGTCAACATCATACTTTCAAAATCTTAGCTAGCAGTCATCATGAATCAAGTTGACAATCTACTGGCAAATCCTTTTTAATCCTTGTCATATGAAGAGAAATTATAGATAAAATGTATCAGTGCTCATCGGCCATAGGACATAAACATTCCACAACAAGTTGGAAATCACAAATTCAACAACGAGTGGTTTGGAAGGAATCATTGGCTAACATTGCAAATCATTAGCCTGCTATTTAGTGGAGTGGCTATGTGGTCCCAAATCTAAGATTAAGGGTCTCTTTTCCTAGTTTAAAA